>NW_007245824.1:910943-930695 GCF_000164805.1 Carlito syrichta | reverse complement strand
CCGGAATTACAGGCATGCGCCACCATGCCCGGCTGATTTTTTGATTTATTGTAGAGATGACGTCTTGCTGCCCAGGCGGGTCTCAAACCGGCGGACTCAGGCAATCCACTCACCTCAGTCTCCCAAAGGCATGGGATTACAGGCTGAACCACCAAGCCCGGCTCCAAAGACTTCTTTAAACTGACTTCCTTTCTAGGGGTATACCTTTTACTAGAGCATTATCCTGGTATCATGAAAGTGGAATATTCTTCTCCCTCCAGCTCCTTTTACCCTTTCTGCCTCATTTAAGGTGGTATTGAGGGGAAAACCATACAAAAAGAAGCACTTGTCAAGGTTACAGACAAGAGGTACAAGCCCACTGCAAGACAAACATAATGGAGTATTATAGAATATTCACCCTTTACTACACCATTGAGACACAAACTCCTTCTGGAAAGAGTACTTAGGAAAGCTAAGAGTAGAAACAAAAAGAAGAACACTAGAGAAATTTAAAATCTCTGGCTCCATGTCAGAAAACATGCAAACTAGAAGAGAGTAAAAATATCTCATGTGTTAAAATTTATAAAAAACTCTTGTGTAATTCTATTAGCAATAAAATTATCCTTCAAAAGTGAAGTAGAAGTAAAAAAATTCTCAGAAAACTGAAACTGGAAAGAATCACCAGCAGAACAACCTGTGCAAAAACAACTGTTAAAGAATTTTCCTAGCCAGAAATAATGTAATACTGGTAAGAAAGTGGAATCTACCTAAAGAAAGAACATCAGAGAACAAATAAATGAAAGGGAAAAACTTAATTTTTATTATTAATTGACTAAAATATCAATATTTGAACTAATAACAGCAACAATATTTTGGATGACTATAGCATATTAATAAATAAAACGAATGACAGCAATATCATAAGAGATGGAAAGAAGAAATAAAATACTCTGTTATTAGGTACATGTCCTACAAGTTAAACAATAGAGTGTTATGGAAAGGAGGACTTAGAATAGATAAAAGTATTGTCCATCTTTAAAAAGACATATACTTGATAGGCTGAAAGAAGATAAAATAAAACAATATAAAATGCTTAATTTGAAACTAACTATGAGGGGGGACCCCTCAAAATAGAATTTATTTATAAAAAATTATGTATCTATTCTTACATGTTTAAACTTCAGTCACCTTCAAAGTACTCTCTTTTTGATGCAACACACCTATTGAGACACTTTTTCCACTGTTCAAAATGATTTTTACACTTGTCAGTTTTGATGCCTTTTAGTGCTTCTGCCATTTTTGCCTCATCTCATCCATATCTACAAAAAAATCCTCTATGAGAACTTTCTTTCATCCAGGAAAACAAAACAAAACAAAAATCTTTTGGGGGGAGATCTGGTGAATAAGGAGGATGGGGCAGGGGGACAAATGTTTTTTGTTTTTTGTTTTTTTTATCAAGAACTGCTGAATATTAAGCATGGTATAGGAAGGTTGTTTGTGTATTATCACCCATCATGAAATAGGCAAATGGGTTGAAATTATTTTTTTAAATCACTCAAGAGAAAAACTTACAATGTGCATATATCTAATAACAGAGTCTCTCACAACTATGATAGATGGTACACTGATGTTGATGGGTTTCTAGAACACCTACCTAGTAAGGAAGGTTTCCTACAAGGGGCCTGACCTAAAAAATAATCCCATTTTGGGGGGTGGGTTCTGCCTTGTATCTATCTATCTATATTTAGCTATCTAGCTAACTGTCATCTATTTAGGAACATTAAGTTTAAATGGCTTAAGTACTTTCTTTTCAGCACATTTGAGTTCCTTGTAGATCCATGTTGTTAAGCCTTTGTCAGATCTGGAGTTGGCAAATACTTTTTTCCAGTCTGTAGGCTGTCTCTCTGCTCTCTTGATGGTTTCTTTGGCTTTACAGAAGCTTGTCAGTTTAATGAGGTCCCACTTGTCTATCTTACCCTTATGTCCTGTGGGTTTCAGGTTTTGTTCAGGAATTGAATGCCAGTTCCAATTTCCATGAGGGTATGTCCTTCCTTTTCTAAGGTTCTTATGGCTTGAGGTTTTACATTTAGTTCTCTGATCTATTTGGAGTTAATTTTTGTGTATGGGGATAGATAGGGGTCCTGTTTCAATCTTCTCCATGTGGTCAGCCAGTTTCCCAGCACCATTTACTGAATAGGTTCTCCTCTCCCCAGTGGTAGGTGGTGGAGGCTTTGTCGAAGATAAGTTGGTTGAGGAATTGAGGTTTCGCCTCTGGAATCTCAATTCTATTCCATTGATCTATATGCCTGTTCCTATACCAGTACCAAGCTATTTTGATGATTGTAGCTTTACAAACAATTCCATTATAAAATGGGCAAAAGATATGAACAGACACTTCACAAAGGAAGACATCTGAGCAGCCAACAGACACATGAAGAAATGCTCAACCTCACTAATTCAGGGAGATGCAAATCAAAACCACACTGAGATACCACCTAACTCCAATCAGAATGGCAATTATCAATAACTCAAAAAATAACAGTTGCTGGAGAGGGTGCAGTGAAAAGGGAACACTTCTACACTGTTGGTGGGAGTGCAAACTGGTATAACCCCTGTGGAAAGCAGCATGGCGATTCCTAAAAGCTCTAAATATCAACCTTCCATATGACCCTGCAATCCCCCTACTGGGAATATACCCTGAAGAACTCAAATCACTCTATAAAAAAGATACCTGCACATGAATGTTTATCACAGCATTGTTCACAATAGCAAGAACCTGGAACCAACCATGTTGTCCATCAAAAGAGGACTGAATTAAAAAAAATGTGGTACATATACATGATGGAATGTTATGCAGCCATAAAAAAGAACAAAATCATGAATTTTGCAGCAGCCTGGATGGACCTAGAGTCTATAATACTGAGTGACCTCTCACAGAAACAAAGATCTGAGTATCACATGTTCTCACTCATATAGTGGACCTTGATCATCCAACGTAATGCCATAAGAAAATGACTGACAGTGATGGGAAACTATGGGGGATGGGGAGGGAGATGGGATTAGTGGTAGTAAACATCTGTCAGGGGATGGGGAGATACCTCTTATCAACAAGGGTGCCTGAACAAAGCATATTTGTATACCTAACTCTTAACTATACTCCACAATATCATAATAAAAAAATATTGATTATATAAAAAAATTTTTTTAAAAATAAATGGGTCCGGGCTCGGTGGCTCAGCCTGTAATCCCATGCCTTTGGGAGGCTGAGGTGAGTGGATTGCCTGAGCCCGCGGGTTCGAGACCCGCCTGGGCAGCGAGACCTCATCTCTACAATAAATTAAAAAAATCAGCTGGGTGTGGTAGCGCATGCCTGTAATTCCGGCTACTTGGAAGGCTGAGGTGGAAGGATTGCCAGAGCCCAGCAGGTCGAGGCTGCGGTGGTCGGGAGTGGCCACTGCACTCCAGTCTGGGTGACAGAGTGAGACTCCAACTCAAAAAAAAATAATAATAATAAAAAATAAAAAGTAAAAAATAAATGGCTTAAGTACAATTATAAAGTTTCCTAGGATAGAAGAAATTTGAGACTCAACTATATGTTGTCTATTAAAAAAACCTTGTTTACTATAAAGTTTTTTGTCCTGTCTTGTTTTTGTTTTTCCTTAGGAAAGGAGAAAAGAGATAAATAAAAATATCATGATATGACTAACAACAAAAAAGAGTAGCTACTTCATTCATTTTAGAAAAAGTAGACTTCAGAACCAGGGAAATCATTAAGAATAAAGTAAGAACTATATAAAGTGATCAATTTTCCAAAAAGTCCTAGAAACTTAGAATATTTGTGTATCTAATAACAGAGCAGCAACTGATAGAACTTCAAGCAAGAAGTGATAGAACCAATAGAATAACAAGGTAAAGAGCCAGAAAAGAACTCCTCTTGGCTGTGGTAGGAATGAGAAAGAGAAAACTTTGTGAAATATATACAAAAACTTTTCCATTAACAAGACCTCCTCTCTAGGGAGAGAAACCCTTTACTAGAGCATTGCCATATACTAAAAGAAATGCAAAGAGAAATAGAAAAATTGACCAATATAGTTGGAGACTCCAACATGCCTCCTTCAGTAATCAGTAGATCATGAGAGATCAATAGATCAAGTGGGCTATCAGTTAACTTTTACTTACTGGCATTTATAGAAAACTTAATCCAACACAGCAGGGTACATATTCTTTTAAAGCTAACATAAATTTTGCCAAAATGGATAATCTTTTGGGTCATAAAACACCTGAATAAATTTAAACAAATAAAAGTCTTAAAAACAATGTGCTCAGACCATCATGAATTGAACTAGAAATCAATAACATAAATACATAAGGACAATCCTCAATTGTCTGCAGATTAAACACTACACCTTTAAATAACACAAAAGTTCCAATAAAAATTTCCAAGAGAATTTTTTTAAAGTTGAAGCAGTTTTACTTTAGGAACAGTAGAGAAAACATATTAATTTAAGCTTGTAGCAAACAGAAGAAAATAAATAATACAAATTAGAGCAGAGATCAATAAAACGAAAGCCATGTTTTTTTAAAATCAACATAACCAAAGCAAGTTCTATAAAAATGCAGACAAAATTAGTAAACCTCTAGTCAGACTGACCAAGAGAAACAAATGTATGTGTGTATATGCGTGCATGATGTGTGTGTGTGTGTGTGTGTGTGTGTGTGTATGTGTGTGTAGGAAAAATGAAAGGAAGGAAGGAAGGAAGGAAGGAAGGAAGGAAGGAAGGAAGGAAGGAAAAAAGAAAGAGAGAGAAGATAAAATTTACAGATAGCATAAATTAAAATGCTTTTTTTACTGTGACTCCTGTGGACATTAAGAGGATAAGAAGTGACTACTGTAAACAACTTTATGTTCATAAATGTGATAAGTTAAACACACCAATTTTTCAAAAAGCACAAACTCACAATACTTCCACAAGGAGAAATAAATACTCTGAATAGGTATATCTAGTCAAGAAATTGAATCAATAACTGATAATCATTCAAAAAGGAAACACCAGATACAAATGGTGTCACTGGTGAATTCTACCAAAGACTGAAGAAAGAAATTTCACCATTTTCTCATAAACTTTTATAGATTATAGAAACATATGTAATACTTCCTAATTTATTTAGAGAGCATAATTAATGTAATGCTAAAATTGGTTAAAGACATTATCAAAAGAAAAGTTTCAGACCCATAATTCTCATGGATACAGATGCAAAATTTCTTAGCAAAATATCGGCAAATTGAATAAAAAATATATGAAAATAATTACATGCCAGAGCCAAGTGGAATTTATTCCACATATGTACAGTAGATACCATATTTTAAAAGGCAGTCAAGATAAGTTATCATACTAAAATCCTAAGAAGAATAAATGTATTGTTGTATCAGTGAATGAGAAAAAACATTTTACATAATATAACACTCAATCATGATAAACTAATAATGATTAACTAGTAACGAGAGTTGCTATCTCCACTTTAAAAAGAACATACAGCTAACATCATATGTAGTGGTGAGAAACTGAATGCTTTCCAGATAAGACTGGTAAAAAAGACAGGAATGTTCTATTTCACTGTTCCTATACAATGTTGTACAGGATGTCTGAGTTAGTGAAATAAGATAATAAAATGAGATTAAAAGTAGACAAAATTCTAAAAAATGTGTAAAAGCTATCTTTGTTTACAGATGATGCCATAGACGATATAATAAATAAAATTCAAAAATAAGCATTTGTAACTAATAAATAAATAAATAAATAAAGATAGCAGATTGCAAGTTTGATATACAAATGTGAATTATTATCCCACACATGAGCATTCATAATATAAAAATTAACTTAAAATGGATCATAGAACCAAATGTAACACATAGCACCTTAAAACTTCTAGAAGAAAACAAATCTATGTGATTTTAGATTTATGATGACTTTTAGACACATCACCAAAAGCATGATTGAAGAAAGAAAACTTGGTAAGTTGGATTTTATTAAAATTAAAACTTCTGGGAATGCTCCTGCTGTGGGAGCTTTTCTGTCTTCTCAATAAATTCAACTTTCTCAAAAAAAAATTAAAACTTATATTCTGCAAAAAGCAATGTTTACAGTTGAAAACACAAGCCTTGGGGACTTCGGGAAGATAGTGGTGGAGCCAGTCAGAGTATGTGAATCCCTGTGTGAGTGAGTATGTGAAAAATTTTGCATATGTGTCTGCAAATAAGTGGGAGTGTAAGTGGATGATTGAATGGGGACTTGGGAGCAAGTGATCATGACTCTCCTTGTGAACTGGCTGATGCTGCAGCTGCTCTGCTTGGACCCTACCACTCCCTGGAGTGCAGAAGCTGAATACCAGTTTTTTTAAATCAGCGAAGCCCTACCCAGGATGAAGCTGCCAGGAGTTACTGTCAGTTCCAGGCTCTATCTCACCACGGCAGGACCTGACCAGACACTGCTAGTAAGGGCTGCAGAGGGAGCACAACAAGGGAGTCCAGAGGCAGAGCCTACTGTAGAAGAAGAAACAGACACCCTGCAATCATCTTGAAATCTGGGCAGGAAAGTGCTCTGGCTCAGTCATCAGGGAGAGACAGACCTGATCTCTGTGACCGGCATATTAACTACTCAGAGGTTGATCATTACCCAGCAGGAATATCCTGAAAGCACAAACTCTGGAAGGACAAGAAGAGTGCTGAATGTCAGGAGCCCCACCTCCTACCCTGATTCATCTGTAGGACAAAGGATGTGACCAGAAAAGGGCAAGGAAGAATTCTGAAGAGATCAGTGGTGAGTCCAGGGCTGACCCAACCCCTCCTCTCCAGCAATCCTCTGAACATAAAACCCCCAAGACTGGGGCATGACTAAGAGGGACAAACTTAGGCAGCCATGATAGCAGGATTCTATTCCAGGGTAAGGCTTACTGGGGTGGACCTTGCCAGCACCCGAGGAAGAGACAATCCCACACTTCCCCACCAGAGGGTATCCTTCTGACAATATGAAAGTGGCAGGGTAGGACTGAAATCCCACCTACCACCTTCACCTCCTTTACCTTCCCTGGGGAAGGTACTGGGGAGATTGTGAATGAGGCCGCAGCTCCACAGGAGAGAGCAGAGGGATTTACCTGTGAGAAACTGAAAGGAATAATTATAAGTCTTGCCACAAGAGGGCAGATTTTTTTGTTTGTTTGTATTGGTATCCCAGAAGAAGAAAGGGAAATGAAGAACACCTTGGAGCAAGTATTCCAGGAGGTTATCCAAGAAAAGTTTCCCCATCTCACCAGAGATGTGACCATCCAAACACACAAGATAGAGAGAACCTCTGAAAGACATCAAATGAGAAGACCAACAAATAGTAATTACCCTACACAAAACAGATATAAAAGAAAAAATTCTAAAGGTAGCAAGAGAAAAGCTAAGACTACCTGCCAGGAAAAATCAATCAGAATAGCAACAAACTTATCAGCAGAAACACTACAAGCAGGAAGGGACTGGAGTCTAATCTTCAAAGTCCTCAAAGGTAAAAAAATTTTAACTAAGAATTTCCTACCCAACCAAACTCAGCTTCATCAGTGATGCATAATTAAAATCCTTCCCAGAAATCCAATCTCTAAGAAATCATGCAGCTTCCAGAGCAGTTCTACAGGAGATGTTTAAAAAGATAATAAGCAAAGAAGAAAGAAAAATAATGACCCTGCACTTCCCAAGAGAACAGGAGACCAAAAAAATTGACACAGAATACATTGCAACTGCAAAGTTGAAAACACACACATACATCAATCCAAAAGTAAAAGAAAAACAACAAAAAAAGAAAAAAACTTTATAAGAACCTCATGATGTGGATAAAAATCACATTTTAATAATCAGTCTGAATGTAAGTGAAATAAAAGCACCGCTGAAAAGGATGAGAATGGAAAACTGTATAAAAAAAGAAAAAACCTTGACCCAATATTTGCTGTAACCAGGAAACTCAACTCACCACAAAGGATGCACACAGACTCAAAGTTAGAGGATGGAAAAGAAATTTCCAGGTGAATAGACACAAAAGAAGATGAGAGTCATGATCTTAATACTCTAAAAAACAACTTTTAAGCTTTCAAAAATTAAAAGAAATATATTGCAGGAGAATACACATTGATAAAGGCTTCAATCAATCAACAAGAAGTATCCATCCTAAACATATATGTACTCAACACAAGAACATCAGTGTATATAAAGCAACTATAAGTAAACTAAAACAAAAGTATTGACACTAACACTATTATAGCTGGGGTCTTATATGCCCCACTAATAACCCTAGTTAGATCATCAAGGCAAAACATCAACAAAGAGAACCAGATCCTTAACTTGACACTTGACCAAATGGTCTTAATAGATACCTACAGAACACTCCACCCAAAACTCACACAATATACATTCTATTCATCACCACATGGAACATATTCTAAAATAAATCACACCCTTGACCACAAATCAAGCATAAACAAATTTTGTAAGCATGAAATACTGTCATGCACCTTCTCAGACCATAGTGGAATAAAAATAACTATCAACACCAACAAAATTCCCCCAAACCCACAAAGACATTGTCACTAAACAGCGTGATGCTGAATGACTACTAGGTCAACACAGAAATCAAAATAGAAATCAAAATATTTCTGGAAACAAGTGAAAATGTAGAAACATCTTACTAAAACCTTGGTGTGCCACTGCGCATGGCCTGGGAGTCCCTATCTTCTAACTGTGCTCCTCCCTGTTATTATTGCTGGACATGTTGATGGCTCTTATTAATTGTAGCTAATGTGCCATGATACATTATTCAAATATGTATTAATAAGTAATAGAAGAAACTGTGTGTTGGGTATATGAGGACTGTCTGTACTAACACCTGTTTTTCTGTGAATGTCATACTCTAAGACTCAAAGTTGGTTAGAAAAATTGAGTGTGCTTTAACATTTACAGGAAGGAGTTAATGAATGTGGAAAATTTTGCAATAGAAAGGAAAAGCAGAAGCTATTCAAAAGAGCAATACAATGCAAGAGACTGGTAGAGAAGGTGGGGGAGGAAGGGAAATAACTGAATTTGAAAAAAAATCTAATTATTCTTCAAAACAATAAAAGTGTCATAATGGGCTTTGAGAGAAAGGTGAAAAAGTGGAGCAGATACGTGTAAAATGTTCAGCCTAGTCATTTCTTTTTATTGGTGTGAATGAAGACATTTGATTGAGGAGGAGAATTAGGGCTTTTAAATAGGTGAAAATCTATTATGTAAAGTGCAATCAAATTGATAACAATTTTACAAATTTATTTATGAGTGGATTTCACACATTTATAGTCAGACCTTCTCTTTAAAACCAAGAAATAGTAAAATAAACAAAAATAATATTGGAAAAATTGGTTATAGACTGAAGGAGAGAACAGATAAGTGAGGTTTAGGCATATTGTTGCAATAGTTTTTAAGTTAATAAATAGCTAAGTTTGGAAGAAAAGAATTCGGCGGTTAAAGTGGATTATTTGAAGATATCATGGCTAATTCTAAATATCATGGCTGCCTAAATCCTGCTGTATTATTTAAAGACAGTTTTCAAAGCTGGAGATCAATATTTAGGGGTTTTGAAGTTTGTGTCACTTAAAGTAAAATCTAATTTACAAGCATATGTCCTGAAGGACTTTATAATAAAATGGCTAACTCAATGCACCGTGCTAGGTTGTGAGGAATTAAAGCTTAATAGAAAAAAAAAAGAATAAAATAGTCTTGGCCTTCAAGACTACCATGTTAAAATAAAATAATCATACATGTTCATAATTCTTATTCCCCCACTCATTTAAAAAATAAATAAGCAGCCGGGCTCGGTGGCTCAGCCTGTAAGCCCACACCTTGGGAGGCTGAGGTGAGTGGATTGCCTGAGCCCACGGGTTCGAGACCTGCCTGGGCAACTTGGCAAGACCTCATCTCTACAATAAATCAAAAAATTAGCCGGGTGTGGTAGCGTGCACCTGTAGTTCCAGCTACTTGTAAGGCTGAGGCGGAAGGATCGCCGGAGCCCAGCAGGTCGAGGCTGCAATGGCCGGGAGCGGCCACTGTACTCCAGTTTGGGCGACAGAGTGAGACTCCAACTCAAAATTAAATAAATAAATAAATGAATGAATACGCAAAAGCAAATAAATGAAGCAAATAAACCAAAATGGAAACTACAGACCAAAACAGAAGACCACTTTCTGAAGTAAATTTCAAAAAAAAAAAAAGAAAGAAAGAAAGCCATTTTATTCTGTTTGATGGGATTAATTTTTTTTTTTTGAGCAGAAAGTATTTGAAATAGATCTTTTAGTATTGATAGTCTCTCAAATTATGTAAAATTCATATATATATATTTAATCTTCTGAATCTAGGGCAGACAGATTTGGAAAAGAGTAATCAATTAACAAAATCTAAGTTATCTAGACAATTTAAGACTGAAAATATTGACCAAAGGAATATATATAGGAGGAAAAAAAGAGATTAATGCATTGGTATTTGTGGGAAATAAGTCATGAAATAATTATTTGAATAGTGGTATAAATAAAACAATAGAAGAGATAAGAGATATATTATGGATTGGTCTAACATGACTCAGACCAAGTTGCCATATGAGGAAAAAATAAAGAAGACTAAATGATGGCTTTGATTTGAAACCTAATTGTGAAATAATTGCCTTTAGGCTATTACATATGCATTTCAGAACAATAGAGACAAATATAGCTTTGTCTTGGAACACCCACACATCAATTTAATCAGTACCATGTTAGCTGTGTGAAAATGTCACTCATATAAGTATAACTGCTTTAGACTATGAATATTTATACAATTTTACCATCTAAACGAGGGCAAGAAATAACAAATATCAATTTAAAACAAGAAATGAAGATATTCTTTTGTATCATCTCCTGGTACTCTGAAATCATTTTACATTAGCTGTTTTTTGTTTTGTTTTGTTTTGTTTTTTTGGTTATCTAATAAATTAAGCATAAGGTTTTGAGATACTTAGGCATAGATTCTTCTCTCCATTCATTGATTCTGGAAATTGCTCAGAAGCACCACATGTTGATGAGTTGCCAATGTCTTTCAATTAATTAAATCACTGTACTTGGCTCTGTCTCTGGTGGGTTTACTGCTTATCCCAAGCAGGTGTTGATGGATTAGAACATTCCTCTCTGGCTGATTCCTGATTAAATTTGGACAAAGAACCTGACAGCTGTCATGTCTCTGTTTCCCATAACTCTTTCCTCAAATCAGTAAGTGCTGAGTCTATTACATGAGAAAAGTGTGAAGAGCCATCTTGTTCAGGTAATACATAGTTAGCACGATTTTTTTTTATTTTTGTTTTTGTTTTAATGCAGTCTTTTAATCATCTCTTACTCATCCACAGGGTCCATTTGAATGAAACGAGCAGACACTCTTAAAAAGTCTTGTTTATTGAATGCAATTAAATATAAGGATTTGATATTCACTTTTCACTATCCTGACCCTTTAAAAGGCAAAATATTCTTATGTTCTCAGGATTTTCACCTTCAATATAAATATGATTGAGGGTAAATGCATGTCTAACGTTCACTTATGAATTGTGACTTGGCCACACTGCTTTCCTTTCCTGCTAAAGTCTTTTTTTTTTTTTTTCTACAGAGAATACTAAGAAAGATGGGCTAGACCTCAGGTCATCATCGAAAGAGTCATTTTAAAATTTAGCTTTCTATCTCTTTATAGTATTCAAATAATTTAAGCACATTTTGTTTTTGTAAAAGAAAACTATTTTAGAATAGAATTCTTATGTAATCTTTATATCCCCACAGATTGACTTCTTTTTTAATAGGCAGGAATAAAACAAATTATCACTAAATTTATAAATAAAACTTCATATAGTAATTGCATTCCCTAATATTGCTTTTGTTTTCTGGAAGCTGATATCATACCTTCTTTTGCAGCAAGGAGAATAGAAGTCTATTCATTCATTCCCTTTCCTAATATTTCCTCTGCCCATCAAAATACACAGCTGACCTCTTTCTGAAACAAGTGAGACAAATTGTATTGTGCATATATTCTCCCTTTCTTTGGTTTCACTGAACTTCACTTATCTTCTGCATCTTGCTCTCTCTCTCTCTCTCTCTCTCTCTCTCTCTCTCTCTCTCTCTCTCTCTCTGCAGGTCATACCATGTAATGCCACAAAGGTATAGGCCAGGAATCTGGTAAGAATACTACTGAGTTCATAAAATTTGGCTTTGCAAGAAGCTGCAAAATGACCAGGTATTGCTTTCTGATAACTGGTATAGGTATGATGGTGGTTAATTCCTCATAGAGGAATTTTCAACAAAAAACAGTGGCAATAAAACAGCAGATTTTTCTCTCTTGCTACCTACAGTGGCCAGTTTGGAGACACAGTTCTTCATAAAGCTCTCTTGGCAGCAACTATCTAAAACTCTCCACAGGTTGTGGTGAAGCCTTAGCCTGTGCATTTGCTAGTCATCGTCATCTTTCTCTACCTCAATCTCTGTTCCCCTCACTCTGTCTATTCTGCAAATACTCTACCTAAGAAATCAACTGCACTTAAGACTTGCCTTGGCTTAATATTCAAGGAAACTGTATCTAAGACACAAAAGCAGATAAACTTAGTTTCTCATCTAAGATAATTCTTGCAGAAAACTGTCCTATAGACCATCTCAAAGAGTGACCTATTATAGTGTGAAAACCAGAAAAAATGGCTCTCAGGGAACAACAGAGGAACCAATAGCTGAAGCATAATCCTCAATATTATTTAATGCATATGCCTGAGTAATTGCATATTATATCTTTAAAACCAGAAAATGTGTTGGCACAATTATGATATGATTTTATTCCAATCGATTTTATGTTTTTTCATCTAAAAAAATAAAGAAAATATAGAAGAGAGTAAATGCAGAGTTTATATGTATTATTTAGTATTACAAAGATTATGAAATCAGAATGACCTTGATTCATATTTCTGAATTCTTTAGTTTAATTCTCTAAACCTTTGTTTTCAGTTTTGTGATTGTAGGAAAAAATTATCTAAATACAAAACTTTTTATCTGGCCAAATTGCACCAGAAAATATGTCAGAATATAGCAAATGGGTAAATACTAGAAACATAACTTTCTGTCTATTCTCTTACTTGAATGGTTGTGATCTTCTTTTATGATGGTCATTAAAATTCTGTTCTATTAGTCTTTTTTTTTTTTTTTTTTTTTTTTGAGTCAGAGTCTCACTCTGTCGCCCAGGCTGGAGTGCAGTGGGAAACTCACAGCCACCGCAGCGTCGATCTGCTGGGCTCCGGTGATCTTTCCGCCTCAGTCTTTCAAGTAGCTGAAACTACAGGCATGCACTACCACAACTGGCTAATGTTTTTGGTTTATTGTTAAGAGGAGGTCTTGCCTGGGCTGGTCTCAAACCTGTGGGCTAAGGCAATCCACTCACCTCAGCCTCCCAAAGTGCTGGGATTACAGGCTGAGCCACCAAACCCGGCCACTTCTTACTTTTTATGGCAAGTTGTTTAATTAATTAATTCATTCTTTAAATACTTTATTTTATTAACTACTATGCATGAGATACAACAGCAAATCAAACAAATAGAAAATACCTCTTCTTGTGGATTTTGCATTCTAGAAGATGGGTCATTTCCTTCTCTGTTAATCTATTCCAAACCAGTGCATTATTTAGCATTATAAATAAATGTTAAATAAAAATGTGCTATTTTACCATCCACAAACAAAACAAAAACAACTCACGTTTTTATTCTCCTTTAATACTCCAATATAGTTTGTTTTAAAACCAAGCTTCTGTAGTTTGTAAATATTATTGTCATTTTTTCTGACCTCCAATTAACTCCTCAACCTACTAAGTAGAACTTCTACCCTCTACATTTCTAATAAGACTATTTTTCCCATTTTGCTAATTACCTCTTATTTATAAAAATATAATGAATCCTTTTCAGTTCTCATCTCACTTGACCTTGCTGCACTATTTAATGTGTGGTCCATTAATTATTATTCAAAAGAATCGTTCTTAGTTTCTGTGACTCTATTCCCTACTAGCTTTTTCTCAATTCCCCTGGGCATTCAAGCTAAATATTGAATGTCAATTTTTCTGACTTTGTCTATTTTGGTAAAAAGAGTACCCCTGGCCAGGTTTTCTCATCTTACTCAATGTTATTAGTCTTGATCTGGAATATTTTCTGCTCCCTGCACATTAGCATCTGTCCACTACACATGCATTACTCTGTGCATATCTCAATCATTTCACATTCACAGTTGGTGATATTCAGTTTTCTCTTTACAAGTTTAGTATCTCTACACAGTCAGGTCCTATAGGCAAGAACAGTATTTTTAGCAAGTTAGTACTATTAATTTCTAATGCAGTTTGGGACATATTCTAAGCACTCAAGAAATGTGATTTTAAATATAATCTTAATTAAACTAAGAGATTCATGAGTGATATTACCCATTCCCAGTGCATATACCTCCTACCAGTTCTATTCTGATGATTCTTATATCTGTAATTTAGGCTCTTTATTAGAGAAGGCTAATGGAATTACAATGGATCCAAAATTATCATTATAAAATGAGTTCAATCTTGGCAATTTTCTTACCTAAAATTTTTAACATCTCCTTATCTTTTATAGGATTCAACCCAAAGTCCTTAGCAGAAAATGCAAATTCTTTATTTTCTGAAGAAAAGTACCTCTGACTACAAATGACATGCAATTTCTTTTTGTTAACATGATGGTCATTTCGATACATAACTTGTCTAGGTTTCAATTCCTATTTATTCAATCAAATGTTAATTTAAGTGCTTCCATGATGGTATATTTTGTAGATGTAATTAAACAATATAATTAGTTTATCATAATCTGTTTAAACTAAGGAATATTATTCCAGATTATCTGTGTGAACCTGATTTATTGAGTGAAAATGCTCAAAATACATGATTGAGACTTTCCTAAAGAAGAAGAAATTTCACCTATGACACCAGTTTCAGACTATGCCTTCAGTTTATGCCCAGGAGATAAAGAATGTCTTCTTTACAGTCTGTTTATTGATTTTAGACTCGCCCATCTAGCTCCCACAATTGTGTAAGCCAATTTCTTGCAAAAATTATCTTACTATATATTGCCTCCTAATTCTTTCTTTCTTTCTTTTCTCTTTCTTTCTTTCTTTCTTTCTTTCTTTCTTTCTTTCTTTCTTTCTTTCTTTCTTTTTTTGAGAACCCCAGTTGATACAGATTTTGGTACTGAAAATAGTTCTAGAGGAACAGAATCTTAAAAATGGATATTTGAGTTGATTATGTATGGCACAAATTGGTTTTCCAACCTGACTATGTTTAGAAGCACTAATGATTCTAAATTTAGGGCAAAAGAAAAACTGGTCATGCATAGTGTTGTGTGGCAACAGTGGCACACAGGATACTATTAACCAAATACTTTTAAGAGGTATGGTGTTGGGTGACCATTCATTTGATGCCCCAGAATATTTTTGTCAAACTAGTAGGCATAATAATTTTGATTGGTTTCTCCTCATTGAGCTGCACAAAGGGGGGAAAGAAAAGAATGAGTTCAGAGATTAAAATTCCCGTTCAACCTTTCTACACATGACATGAATCTATATCTGCCTTTAGAAAAACTCATATCCTATAGACAAAGGACAGAGATTTCTGAAAAATAATCTAGAATCTAATTCTTGAGTGACTGAGTTGCAACATAAATTGTATTTCTAACTTGGTCGTGTGTCTTCTGCTAAAGTGAGTGCATTGATTGAAAAGGAATAGGATACTATGAATTGGAATTGGGACATATGGACAGATCCTAAAAAGTCTTTTTTACCTATAGATGCATTCCCTCCACGTCTGCTAGGGGAAGTTAATACTTATTTGCCTGATAAAGCTGTAATGGACTCTCCTAAAGTAGTTGGTTTAGAAGGTATTATTGATTCTTGTTAGGACCTACCCTTAACACATTTCTTTGTTTCTAGACTTATAACTACCCTCAAGTTTAGGCAGTCTGCAAAGAATAAGGTGCAAAGTGATCACACTGAGTTATGCCATACACTAAGAAGATTGCATGATTTTTCTCAAATTAATCAGACAGAAATCTCGATGATATATGTGGAATTAGTTCTTCAGAATGTGACATCAAGCGAGCTGGGCTCGGTGGCTCAGCCTGTAATCCCGCGCCTTTGGGAGGCTGAGGTGAGTGGATTGCCTGAGCCCGCGGGTTCGAGACCTGCCTGGGCAGTGAGACCTCATCTCTACAATAAATCAAAAAATCAGCCGGGTGTGGTAGCGCATGCCTGTAATTCCGGCTACTCGGAAGGCTGAGGCGGAAGGATCACTGGAGCCCAGCAGGTCGAGGTTGCGGTGGCCGGGAGCGGCCACTGCACTTTAGTCTGAGTGACAGAGTGAGACTCCAACTCAAAAAAAAAAAAAAAGAATGTGACATCATAGTGGAAAAAAATATAAAGTTGATTCATTCTAAATTTATTGGTTTGAGTTCACTAATCAGGGTCTCTGTGGTCAATGTTGTAGCGTAAGGGATTAGCACTTAGGTTTGTTGTCTGTAACATAAACCCAAGGTGGCTGATGTTTTTTTATTTGCCCCTCCAACTCTCATGCTGAAATTTGATTCTGTATGCTGGAGATAGGATCTAAAGGGAAGTGTTGGAGTCATGGGTGTGTATCCCATGCGAATGCATAGATGACTTGTTGCTGTCTTTGAAAAAATGAGTTGTGTCTCTATTAGTTTCCTTAAGAGGCCTCAACCTCCAATTCCTCCCAGTGGTTGTTGAAAAGAACCTGACACTTCTCCTCTCTTTCTTCATTTCCTTCTCAACTTGTGGCCATGCTATGTCTTTTTTGCTTCACCTTCATAAGTGGAAGATTCTTGAAACCTTCAACAGAAGGGGATGCTGGGATCATATTTCTTGAATAGCCTAGAGAGCTGCAAGTCAAATAAACTTCTTCTTTTTATAAATTACCCAGGATCAGGTATTTCTTTATAGCAATACAAATGGATTAAGAGAGTGGTCAACTTTAAGATATTCAAAATCAAAATTGCCTTGATACTCTTTAGAAGAAAATATCCAGAGGCTTAAGGAAATGAAATGTTAGAGTGGATTCATTATATAAGACCTATTCCTCTTGAAAGAAGTCACTAAAACAGTGAGTATTAAAATTATGAGAGGAGCACCCACATATTTTGAAGAATTCTTTGACTAATATTCTTTGTAGGTCAGACATTACAGTGGGAACTACTGGAATCCAATTGAGCTGGTATCTGTAAGTAAAATGAAAATAAAACATCCCAAGGTATTAGCACCAAGTGGTGGTACTTAATCACCAAAGACAAAATGTGTGCTGTTACTATAATAGACATCAGAGCCAAAGCAGTAATCAGAATAGTCTAACCCTCAGAGACCACAACAGTGGCTAGTTGATGGTATTTTTCCTAAGAAAATAGATGGGCATTGTATTAAATTCTTCATTAATCTGCATAAACAGAATAATTCCAAGTCTGTTAAACAGAATACTGGTTTGAGTTCCCACAACAAATTTATAGTGGTAATTTAACTTACTTTTTCCAAAGGAACCCACAGCTATTAAATGGAATAATTATGTATTGGGGAGGGTAAAAATAATCATATTTTCATCAATTACTTAACATGAGTTCTAAACTGATAGTTCCAGTAGACATTACTTTGTTACACCCTCAAAATAAAAGTTCTGAGACTTAGATAATCAATGAAGTTTCAGATTAGGTCCTCAAGGTTATTAAATGATTAGTTTCCCAGTTACAGAAAACATAATTAAAATAACCATACACAGCAAAGGGCAGAATCCCTACATTACTTTCTGGACTTATAGAGAGGGTGATTATGTTAGGAAATGCTATGTGGAAACCACCTAGAATTGTCCCTACCTTCAAAACTAGTAAATCAAATCCAGTACCACATTACTGAATGCATTATAGAAATTAGTGCATAAAGGACTTGAAAGATGCAGGAATGATTATTCTTGCTATATCCCCACTTAATTTACCTATTTGACCCGTGCCAAAAAGAAATTGATCTTAGAGAATGACAATATATTATTGTGAATTTTCTGAGGTGATGCTAAGTGCAGCTGCTGTTCCAGATGTAGATTTGTTGTTTGAGCAAATTTATACATATCCAGGTATGAGCATGCAATTGTTCATCTGGTAAATGTTTATTTTTTTCTCATGCAATCTTTTAGTAAATAACACAAAATTCAGTGTTTTTGTTTGTTTGTTTGCTTTTAGATCTCAAGGTCAGCAGTATATGTTTACCATTCTTCCTTAGGGATATATCTACTTTACAGCTCTATATAATACTTTACACAGGTACTTTGATCACTTTTTTTCCCACAAGATATTATACTGGTCAGTTTCATTGATGATATTACGCTGATCAGATTTAGTGATCAGAAAATAGCAACTATCTTCATATTCATATGAAGTTCAGATTCCAGAATGCAAGAAATAAATCCCACAAAAACTCAGGGGACTTTCACCTCACCAAAATTTATTGGAGACCAGTCAGTGGTGTAGGCTTTGTTGAGATGTCCCTTTTAAGGCAAAGGATACATTGTTGCACCCGGCCCCTCCCCTCCCAAAGACACCTGTGAGCGCTCACACACACAAAGAGAAAAAGAGAGAAAAAATTGTCTGGTGATCATCTTTGAATTTTGGAGGCAACATATTCTTCATTTGGATGTTTCATTATGCCTCATTTATTGAGTCACACCAACAGCAAGCTTTGCATGGGGGCTAGAAAAAGAGAAGGATCTGCAACAATCTTAGGTTCCCATTCAAAAAGCTTTACCATTTGTCACAAATGATTCAGAAGATCAATGGTTCTTGAAATGAGGTGGTGGAGAGGGATACTCTCTGAGCTTTTGGCAGGCCCCAGTAGTTGAGTCACAGTGAAGACCCTTTGAATTTGAGGGAAAAGTCTTGTCATCTTTTGTAGATGATGGCTCTCCATTTGAGAAACAGGTTTTGACTTACTATGGAGCTTCAGTGGAGACTGAAAGCTGAGTTGTTCACCATGAGCAATGTGTAATCTGATGAACCAAACCATAAATATGAGCATGCACAGAAACGCTCCATTTTCCAATCAAAATAGTATAGATGCAATAGTGTTCAAGCTGGCCTTGAAGGGACAAGTCAGGAACAGATACAAGGAGAAAAGTGACAATATCTCTATCTCTGCTACATTATCTTTTCTCTCTCAGTTCATGTCTATGGCTTCATTAGGATATTTCTATGACTAGTTGACTGAGGAAGAAAAAATTTGAGCCTGATTTGCAGTGATTCTATCTGGTATGGAAGTGGACAGCTGCAGCACTACTGTTTTGTTCTGGGATGTTTGTGAAAGACATGGTGAAGAAAAATCCTCTCAGTGAGCTGAACTGCCTTGTGTGAGTATGTGGAAATTCATAACACCAAGTCATGAAAGTAAAATAATACCCAATGTGTTGATATTTGGAGAGGATTATTTGATGTAAAGTAGTTAGAACATGGTCTATTGTAAATGTAAAATATATGTTTGCTATTATCATCTTTTATTACCACTTGGTGTTACTTGATTCTTCTTAAATAATATTGTAAAAAATAAGCTGGGCTCGGTGGCTCAGCCTGTAATCCTGCGCCTTTGGGAGGTTGAGGTGAGTGGATTGCCTGAGCCCGCGGG
>NW_007245824.1:846907-910799 GCF_000164805.1 Carlito syrichta | reverse complement strand
AAAAATATATATATATATATATATATATATATATATATATATGGTGTAAGAACTACTTAAATATTAAAAGATGAAGTTTTTGATTTGTAGACAGAACTGACCACTCAGATTTCACACTGGGTGCTACTAGATTAAAATAGTTTCCTAAATGTTAGCTAAATATATATGATTCATAAAATTAAATACTATAATTGAATGAGCAAGTCAGTGTTTTATAAGTTCAGTTAAAATACTTAATATGCAGAGTTGAATTTTGGAAGATGGACTATTTATAATAAGTAATTCACCAACTTTTGTGGTTTTTTTTCCTAGATGTACAGAATATATTATAGCAGCATAAAGTGTCATACAAAAAGAAGAGAACAACAAATGTATAAAATGAAGTGCCTAAATGTTTGAATTAAATCAACAAAGGATAACTTAAA
Source organism: Carlito syrichta (assembly GCF_000164805.1). NCBI lineage: Eukaryota > Metazoa > Chordata > Mammalia > Primates > Tarsiidae > Carlito > Carlito syrichta. Next base: position 910,374 of record NW_007245824.1, on the reverse strand, counting down.
ACTGACAATCTTTTAAAATACCATTATGAAGCAAGAATTCACAACAGGAGTTAGAAATGTCAATTGCAAAGAATGAATTTCTTTGCTCTTGTCAATGCAACAAAAGGCATAGAATATTGTTTTGAATACATTCAATCTTTTTATATTTAAAAATATCTCAGTGGATACAAAATTACTATTATCCTAATTTAAAAGCATATTACACACATACCTCTTGTGTTCTCACTTTGTTGATAACCTACAGACATTTTGCATATCTCTGTAGATTTTTGACAGGCATTGTTAATAGTTGAAATAATCTGCTGGGGTATGAGAGACTCCTAAAAACATTTTCTATTCTCTAAAAAAGGGACATGTGAAACAACATGTTCTTTTCCCCTATGGCTTTAGATTTTCCTTTATAGAAATTTAATTATTGAAATTGCTTAGTTTATTTTATAAATATGAGTGACCAAACCTGAACAAAAGCCAGAATGCTGAGGATGGTAGAGGGCAGTAATCAATATATTCTGTTCTTTGCTGATGTTAGTAATATTTCTTGATGATATTGTTGAGTTTCTTAATTGATCATAAAATTGCTTTTATTTTCAATCTTTTTGTTAATTGAAATAATACATTTATTTTATTTAAGAGATTTCTTGTTATTTTTGCTTTCCTGATATGTGACCAAAAGTATCTTAAATGACATTCCAGGAAACTTCCAACTCTGATTATTAAAACTCATCTAAAAGCTGTTGTTATTCTTGTTATCTGGAACACATAGTCATTCACAGCTACACCCTGAAGGCAGAATTCTGCCAGTATTTGAGATCTGCAGAGAAGAGACTCTAAAATATTGACCAGCAACCTTAGAAGACCTGTGTAAGAAGAACAGAAAACAATGTTGTGTGGGTGTCCATAATATACCAGATTTTATGAAGCTTACTAGAATTTGGCATTTGGGTTTTTCAGAATTTTGATTTCAGGAATACAGTAATAAAGACCTATGAGGCAAACGTTGATAATTCTTGCTCATTTTAAAATTATGATTCTCTAGGAAATAAGTGAATTAATGACAGAGCAAAGCTATCTCTATTATTCAGAAAACAATGCAATGTTACCCAATCAGAGCACATACTGGTGTCTTACTCAAAGGTAAATATATAACCTACAGTAGGTATATGCTCCAAATTAAGTCTAATGTAACTTTAAAGAGATCTTCATTGTCAGCTATGTTGACCTTTTGTCTCGTCATAAAGTTTTCGGACAATAGTCTATTCAGCCTCCAAAATACTGTCATTGTGAATCCCCTTATCAGATTATTTACATATTTGATTTTTTTCTAGAACATAAAAATCCAATTAAATTTTGTACATTAATTATGTAATTTATAAAATTTAAATTTACTGATCAGTTTTAGTAGTTTACTTGATTTAGAAAAAAAATTCTGCTTTTATGTTTTTTATTTGGTTTTTTATTTTAGCATTGCAGGGTAAAAGTGAGTATATAATACATAAATAAATTGCATGCAAGTGAAGTTTGGACTTCTTGATGACCCTGTCTCCCCCAGTGGTGGACCTGATACTCAGTGTATTGCCACGTTACCCCAGCTCCTTCCCTTCCTCCCCTGGCACTGCCCAGAATCTGCCAATCACACCACTGTGCTCTTGTGACCAGTAATCAGGGCCCGCTTATGAGTGAGAACATGTAGTATTTAGTTGCTTGTTTCTGTGATAGTTCACTTAGTCTGATAGTCTCTAGCTGCATCCGTGTTGCTGTGAAGGCCATGTTTTTGTTCTATTTTATGGATATCCATCATGTATATGCACCACATTTTCCATCAGGGATCCTAAATGTTTATTAACACATTTTCTTTATCCAGTTCACTTTCAATAGGCAGCAGGGTCAGTTCCATGTTTTTGCTATTGTGAATAGTGTGGTGATAAACATGTGTGTAGGTGTCTTTTTAGTAGAGCAATTTATGTGCCTTCAGGTATATTCCCCAAAGAGGGACTGCTGGATTGTACGGAAGGTCAGTTTTTAGTTCTTTTACGAAATGCCACACTGTTTCCATAGAGGTTGAACTAGCTTACATTGTAGAAGTATTGATTACCAAAGAAAAATGACAATCCCATTCACAATAGCCACAAGGAAAATGAAATACCTTGGCATCCACCTAACCAAACAGTGTAGAAGTATTCCCTTCTCTGCCGCCATGCCAGTACCTGTTGCTTTTTGACTTATTAATGGTAGTCAACCTTACTGGTGTTAGTTGGTATCTCATTGCAGTTCTGATTTGCATTTCTCTGATGATTAGTGAGGCTGAACTTTTTTTATGTGTTTGTTGGTTGCATCTGTTCTTATCCTTTGCCCACTTTTTAATAGGATAGTTTGCTTTTTTTCTTTTCAATTCGTTTGAGTTTCTTGTCGATCCTGGTTTTTAGGCCTTTGTTAGATGGATTGCTTGCAAATATTCTTCTTCCCATTCCATGAGTTATCTCTTCATTCTCTTGATGGTTTCTTTTGCTGTGCAAAATCTTTTCAGTTTGATAAGGTTTCATCAGTCTGTCTTAGCTTTTGTTGCACTTGCTTTTGAAGACTTGGGATTAATTCATTGCTTACTCTAATGTACAGGAGTGTGTTTACTAAGCTTTCTTCTAATACTCTTATGACTTGAGGATTTGCAGTTAAATCCTTGATCCATTTTGAGTTAATTTCATTCTTCTGCATATGTGCATGTGACTAGCCAGTTTTCCCAAGACCAATTGTTAAATATGTTTTTCTTTTCCCAGTGTATTTTTTTTTTTTTTTTAGTGGTTTTGCTGTAGATGAGTTGGTTGAGGGACTATGGTTTTATTTATGGATTCTCTGTCCTGTTCCTTTGGTCAATGTGTCCATTCCTATACCAATATCATTCTGTCTTGACTATTGTTGCCTTGTAATAAAGTTTAAAATCTTGAAGTGTGATGCTTCCCACTTTGTTCCTCTTGCTGAGAATATTTTTAGCAATTTGAGCTCTTTTTTGCCTTCACAAAAATTTGTTTTGTCTTTTTTAGGACTTTGACAAATTATACCAACAATTAGATAGGGATTGCATTGAATCTGTAGATTCCTTGGATAGGATGGACATCTTGTTGATGATATTGATTCTTCCAATCCATGAGTATGGGATTTTTAAAATTTGTATCATCCTTGATTTCTTTGGGCATCTTTTTGTAGTTCATATTATAAAGGTTTTTCATTTCTTTGGTTAGGTGGATGCCAAGGTATTTCATTTTCCTTGTGGCTATTGCGAATGGGATTGTCTTTTTTCTTTGGTAATCAGTCTACTTGTTGTTGTTCTATAAAAACGCAACTGTCTTTTGTTTGTTGATATTGTATCCTGAAATTTTAACAAAGTCATTTATTAGTGAGAGGAGGTTTTTGACGGACTCTCTAGGGTTTTCTGGGTATAAAATCATATCATCTGCAAAGAGGAATAACTTAAATTCCTTTTATACTTTTTGATTACTTCTGATTTATTTCTCCTGCCTCCTTGCTCTGGCAAGGACTTCCAGTACTATTCTAAATAGGTGAGTGAGAGTGTATATCCTTGTCTTGTTCCAGTTCTTAGGGGAGATTTTTCCAGCTTCTGCCCATCAAGTATGATGTTGGCTGCAGTTTGTCATACATGACTCATGATTTTGTTTTGCGTAATATGCCTTTGATGCCTATGTGTTCAAGGGTTTTTGTCAGGAAGGGATGCTGGATTTTGTCAAATGCTTTTTCTGTGTCTACTGTGATAATCATGTGTCTTTTGGTTTTATACTTGCTAATGTGATGCCTTATGTCTACAGACTTATGAATATTGAATTAGCCCTGTATCCTGGGAACGAAGTCCACCTGGCCATGATGGTTGATATTTGAAATGTGTTGTTGGATATGATTTACCAGAACCTTGTTGAAAATTTTCGCAACTATGTTCATTAGGGAATTTGGCCTGTAATTCTCTTTCCTTGTTGGATCTTGGACAGTTTTGAGTATCAGGATATTAGCTTCTTAGAATGAGCTAGGGAAAATTATTTCCTTCTCGATGACTAAAATATTTTCACTAGGATTGGTATCAGCTCTGCCTTGTACATATTGTAGAATTTAGCTGAGAATCCATCTTGGTCCAGGCCTTTTTCTGGAGAAGAGAATTCTTATAACTGAGTCAGTTTCTTGCATTATTATTGTTCTATGTAGGGTTTCAATTTCTTCCAGTTTTAAACTTGGGAGGTTATGTGATGTCAGAAATTCCTCCATTTTCTCTAGATTTTCTAGCTTATTTGCATACAGATGTTCACAGTAATCTCTCTGAAACCAAGACCACAGGCGATCTCACTCTGCCATCTTCAGTTCTACCTCTTCCAGTAAGCAGAGCTCAGTTTTCAACATGACTTTTGATGCAAAAGACTTCTTTCTGAGCTCCCACTTGTGTACTCAGAACTGTGGGGATTGGGAAAGAGATGTGTTCCTGGCTGTTGTGGCACCATTGTCAGAGTAACAGTGCTGCCCACTTTCCAGAAGCACTCCTGCGGGAAGACAGGGTCTACCAGTTGCTCCTCTCAGCTTCTCCCCACCAAAGGCTGATATGTGCTTCCAGTTCAAAAGCAGAAGAATCTTTGAAATTTTGGTTCTGTCCTACTGAGAAGTGAAGCACACCGGAGATCTTTCCTCGTTTGGGTGCTGGACACCAAGCACTGCTCTCAGGGTATATGTTCTCAGGATTGATTGGCTATAGGTGTTTGGAGTTCAGATGGGTTCCCCACTCCACATGGGTTCTGGCAGTAGCTGCTATGGCATAACTAGGCTGTGTTTCATGTAGACTGGAGACCTGCGTATTTGTGGGTGAAGAACCATCACAGATTGTGATTGTAGCACTCTCTCTCACATATAAAGCAAAACTGCAAATATGATTCAAGCCGGGACCTAGTGGAGCAAGTACCTCTAAACTCCAAAACTGGCTGCCGGCTGGCTCTCTCTCCTCCTCGTTTGCTATGTGTCCCAAGAGTCTTCAGCAGCATGTGAAAGAGGGCGTCCTTTCTCTCAGTCTGCTCAAGCTGCTGTGGGTCACTGACTCCTGGGTTTTTTTTCTTGATCTGCTCCCCTAGAGAGGTGCCAGTTGGCTACTACTAGATAGCCATCTGACTTGTTTCTTCTTTTCTGACACTTAAAATTGCTATAGAAAAGTTTGAGGAAAACTTTATTTTCTTTCCTGGAATGTTTACAATTTCTTATATCTGATATTCAATATACCTATATTAGGCTAAGTCTAATGATCCATATCATTTTAAAAAGCAATTTTTTTCTTGAAAATTAGTGCTTCAACCTACAGAAAAAGGTATTTATTTTTTCCTCAATTATTTTGTTCACTCTGCCAAAAACTTTTTTCCTATAATTTATGTTTTATTTTATATGTTTCCAGTTTTATAGTAAGAAAATCAAATAATAGAACAAATTTGAGTGAAAAATTTAGTGAAATAATTTTTCTATATGGTGTAGTTTTCATTAAAAAAATTAAAGGAATCTCTTGTAGCTAAAATTAGTTCACTTGGCCAAGTACTACTATGTTTAACATTTGTTCTCTGTGCCAATAAGGAAGCTATATGATACGTTTCAGCAAGCGAAACAAAAATCCTAGTTTCAAAACAATTAGGGATTAGAAACACATTCAAAAAATTATATTGTCTTTGATATATTCTTTATCATAAATGAAATGGTTTTATTGCTTTGTGATATCAATTGTAATGGTCCCTGGACCATGTCAAATGATTTTGTGACATAGACCATCTTTACCAATATAAAATGCTATCATATGTAGTGTGTGGATGTCAAGATCTCTGAACTTGTTTAAGATAATCATAGGAGGTCAAAAAGTATAAATAATAATACAGGATTTTACATATGGCTAATTATTTCAAATTTAGTGAAATTAACATGTTGAATTATTTTTCTCTTTATTTTTGCACACTCAATCTTTTTTATATATAATAAGCAATCAGTACTTTTTCTGATATTTGACAAAACTCACTAGTTTTTTCTGCTGTAATGTTTTATAAGACTGATTCAAATTAGAAGTGCTTTTGTCAGTTTTTAATATAGAACAGTTTTTTCATGGGGTTAATATTTACAGTATTTTCTCTGGTTTCCTTGAAGGTAGAAAGCATTTATTTTTCACTTTACTGCTGTTTGTCTTTTATTTTCTTTCTTTCTTTCATCTTTCAAAATGTATAATTTTCTGTCTTTAGGATACTGAATTTCTGACCAATTATGTAAAGTTAGCATGTTTTCTTTTTGTAGATTGAGTCACTTTCTTGGCTAATTCACCTTTATCACAAATAGTTCTATCCGTGTTTGTAATTGTGTACTAATAATATGAATACTCTTTCATTTTTACCTTGGAAATATTTTTTTCCTAAATTCAAAAAGTATATAATATGGTAAAGCTTATTAGCTTTTATTCTTTTCCTTCTTCTGCCTTTGTGTCTCATGCAGCAATACCAGACAATATGTTCAAACTCTTCTAACTCACCTGATCATAATATAGGATCTTTCATATATATATGGAATGCCTATATGTATGCCTATGTATATATATGTGTGTGTGTGTGTGTGTGTGTGTACACACACACACACACACACACACACACAGAGAATATGTTATTTATTAATGTTATTTATTTATTTTTACATTGCTATTTATTTATTTTTTTAATCATAGTCTTACTCTGTACCCCATGCTGGAGTGCAGTAGAATGATCACGGTTCACCGCAGCCTCAAACCTCCCAGGCTCAGGCAATTTTTCCACCTCAGCCTCCCAAGTAGCTGCAACTAAAAGCACATGCCACTGTTTCTAGCTAATTTTTTTGACTTTTTTTTGTTGTTGAGACAATGTCTCGCTATATTGCCTAGGCTAGTCTAGAACTCCTAGGCTTAAGCAGTCCTTCCTTCTGCCTCAGCCTACCAAAGTGCTGGGATTACAGGTATGAGTTACCACACCTGGCCTGGGAAGGTTATTAACCAATAGAAATCAATAAGCATGTATTAAGGAAAAAACACATCTGTATAAGTTAGAACTAGAATTTATAAATTTCAACTAAAGATAAGATAAAAGATGTATAAATTAGTCCAGGTGACTTTATCTGGAGACATATATTATTTTGTCACCTCTTTGAAAAAATACTTCTTTGAAAATGCTTGTTTAAATGTATTACATTTGTCTTTGGGTACTCATCAATTTTATAATTTTCTAGACACATGTTTATGCTTATATGCATTTTTTATTATGCAGTGAATATAATGTGCTCCCTTTTATGCTAGATAGTTTACTAATTAGTCCAAACATAACACAGATTTTAATGATTTCCTCTTAGTTTCAAATCATTTTCTCATTTATATATACATACTCTGTCTTCCCTTCGATTTTTTTTTTGGACAAATTCTTCTAAAAATCTTTAAATTATTCAAGACAAATATCTCAATTTGAACATTTAATATGTGATGAAATACTCAAATAGCTAACCACTTGTCCCAAAGCAAAAATCTATATAATAGTCTACAAGATACAGCATTTATGTCTTTGTGCCCCTGTGCTTTCAACTCAGACCTTGCCTCCTGTAACTGGTGACACCCTTGCTTACTGCACTTTGTCTACATTGACTTCCCCCTTGCCTCTGGGTTAAACCAAGCAGCTGCCGCCTTAAGGCTTTTGTGCTTGCAGTTGTTTCTCACTGGACTGCTTTAAGCTGGCAATTGAGCGATAGATTTTGTTTGTTTGTTTGTTTTTTGAGTTGGAGTCTCACTCTGTCGCCCAGACTGGAGTGCAGTGGCTGCTCCTGGCCACCACAGCCTCGACCTGCTGGGCTCCGGCAATCCTTCTGCCTCAGCCTTCCAAGTAGCTGGAACTACAGGCATGCGCTACCACACCCAGCTAATTTTTTTGATTTACTGTAGAGATGAGGTCTAGCCAAGTTGCCCAGGCAGGTCTTGAACCGCGGGCTCAGCAATTCACTCACCTCAGCCTCCCAAAGTACAGGATTACAAGCTGAACCACCGAGCCCAGCTTGAGCAATAGATTTTTAAATGCTGCCCTTTAAAAGATATACTTCATCCCATTTAAAACTGTAGCCTCCTCTCCAAGTTTCTTCTTTTTCCCATTTTCATCTTTTTTTCCTTTAGCACTCAAAATTGTCATATGTTTTGCTTATTCAAGTTTTTTCATGGGGTTAATATTTAATCATATATTGCAAAGTAGTTTCATTATGTTGAACATTGTTTGCATATATGATGAAGTCAGATAAATTAAATTTGAAAAATCTAAAAATGCTTAAGGCTATTAAAAACATTATATTCTAGTTATATATTGATTTAACAATCAAAAAGTAAACTCTAATAACCACAAAATGTACTACAAATAAAGATTAATGATGAATTCTTCCAAAGCATAATTCTTTTTAGTGAGCACACTAACAAAGTGATTAAAATCAGGTGTTTGAGTAATGATGGTAAAGTGGAAGTGAGCATCCAGTTTATCACTCTCTCAAGAAACTATGGACACTAGCAAAAAATATATATATATTTACCATGAATCTAGTTAATCTTAAACTTTAGGGAAATAAATTGCATGACTGCTTCCAGAATCTCCTATCTAATGTCCTATTTCATCCATATTTTTAGATTTTCTTTTTTAAACAAGACCTCTTCCACAAACTGTGTAGTCTCTATATCACAAAATTATAGTTGCTTTAAAAGTAAAATAAAAGTTGATCTTTTAGACAAAACCCTCACCTCCAAGAAATAAAAAGAAAGAAAAAAACAGTGAAATGTTGAACAATGGAAAGAAAATAAATGATAACTAAATTAAGGGTTCATAAAAGTGAAAATTTCCAGTGAGCAGTGGGGAAAGCTAATAATCAAATTGTTCATAATACAAAATATTTAAAAGGTTTATAAATCAAATACATCTAATACCTCTGCAAGTAATTGAGATCACACAGTTAAAATCATCACTTAAAACCTATTCACAAATAAATAGCTCCTTAAATTTCTTTCTCTGCCACATTTAGCCACATGACTGACAGTCTTCCAAACAAGCAGAATGCCAATAGTTTTTCCTAGAGAAGGTAAACAATAAGAATTATTAATTATGGGGAATTCAGATACTTTGGTAGGCAGAGGTACCATACCAAAAGCAGAAATCATAATTTTTGTATGGAAAGTGAATGTTGATTGCTCACCCCTCCCTGTCCTCTATAGGCACACAAAGACTTTTTAGGAGTAGTGTCCAGGAAAACTGACCAACTCAAGATGAAATATCGAAGAGACTGATAAGCCTCTCAGACTAATCCTATCTACATTCACTTAAACTTCTAGTACAAACAGCTATTTGGAAACAGTAACATAAAAAATGCTAGTGAAGACATTGACTCTTTTATACAAAAGCAGAATACCATAAAAAGGAACACTCAGACAAAGATAATTGAAAATAAAAACAAGCCGGGCTTGGTGGCTCAGCCTGTAATTCCGCACCTTTGGGAGGCTGAGGTGAGTGGATTGCCTGAGCCCCCGGGGTTCGAGACCACCTGGGCAGCGAGACCTCATCTCTGCAATAAATCAAAAAATCAGCCGGGCGTGGTAGCGCATGCCTGTAATTCCGGCTACTCAAAGACTGAGGAGGAAGGATCGCCGGAGCCCAGCAGGTGGAGGCTGCGGTGGCCTGGAGCGGCCACTGCACTCCAGTCCAGGCGACAGAGTGAGACTCCAACTCAAAACAAACAAACAAACAACAACAACAAAGCACACACAAACACACACACACACACACACAAAAGAAAATAAAAACAGAATAGTGAAATGAAAAATATTTTAAAAATATATTGATGCTTGAAAGACAAATTTGAAGAAACAACTTAAAAAGTCAGAGACATAGAGGAGACAAATGAGAGGACCAACTAAACAGATTAAGCATAAACAGATTGTTACCCCTAAAAAAAGGAAGGTAGGAAATATTTAATAAAATGATAAAAATAAGTCAAGACTAGAGAATATTTCCCAATTCAAACAGTTCACTGAGTCCCTAACACAATGCAAGAATATAGACTTTTGCAAAGGCAGGATATTAAGAAACGTTAAAGCACTGGATGGAAAAAAATCTACAATTTTCAAGAAGGGGGGAGAGAGAGAGAGAGAGACAGGGAGAGAGAGGGAGTCAACCAGTGAGAAATATGAATCAAATAAACAGATAAAAAATGACAGTGTATCTCTGAACAGCAAAACAGAAAGTCAAAATATAATAATAATAAAATAAAACCTTCCCTACTATGAAGATACATTATTTTTCATGTAAATTTTATATCTATCTAAACTAGCAATTATATATCAGACTAGAATAAAAGTATTTTCAGACATTCATTATATCAAATATTTGTTATTTCATATATCTGTTTTTAGAAAGAGAATATACTGAGAAAATTATTGTGCTGATTAACTCTTTTTGATGGGGTACTTATAATGTTTTCACACATGTATGCAATGTGTAATAATTGAATCAGAATAATTGGGATATTCATCACCTCAAACATTTATCATTTGTGTGTGTGTGAGAGTTGTGAACACTTCATATCTTCTCTAATAACTTTTTGAACTGCACAATAAATTATCAACTTTAGTCATTCTATTGTGCTCTCAAACACTAGAACTTATTCTTCCATCTAACTGTATGTTTGTACCAATTAACTAACCTCAATTCATTCCCACCCCTTCCCGGCTTCTGAGAATCATTGCTATCTACATGAAATCAATTTTTCTAATTCCCACAAAAGAGAAAGAACATGCAACACGTGTCTTTCTATGCCTGCCATATTTTGCTTAACATATTGCTTCTAATCCCATTCATGTTGTTACAAATAACAGGACTTTGTTATTTTTTATCGCTGAATAAAATTCCATAATGTGTATATTCCACATTTTTTCTTTATCCATTCATTTATTGAAATTTAAGTGTATTTCACATTTTGGCTATTGTAAATAATGTTTCAACAAACTATTTTGTTTATTTAAGTGGACCACAGGATGCTCAGAGAATGTATTATTTCTGGGTATGGTACATCTGTGAAGGTGGCTTCTAGATGAGATTAGCATTTGATTTGGTGGCCTCAGCAAAGCAGATTGCCCTCCCAGTGTGGTGGGGCATCAGCTATCTACTGAGAGCCTGAATAGAACAAAAGGTAGAAAAAGGACACATTCACTACTTTTCTGCTCACTGATTGAGTTTGGAAATCTCATCTGGCCTTCAGAATGAAATTGACACTACTGGCTCCTCTGATTCTCAGGCCCTGGAACTGGGAGTAAATTCAGCCACTGGCTTTCTTGGGTCTACATCTTGCAGATGGCAGATCATCTGACTTCTCAGCTTTTATGACTGCATGAACCAATTCTTTATGTAATAAAACTTCACAGAGAGATAGATGATAGACTAGATAGATGGGTAGATAGATCACTCTTTACACACACACACACACACACACACACACACACACACACACACACACACACACACACATCATACACTTCTGTTTCTCTAGAAAACTCTAATGCAATGACATTGGCCAAAGGAAATGAAAAATATAGATGGGAAGAGAGGCAGACCAACACCTCAAGAAGAGAGAAAAACGACAATGTCCAGACATATACTTGGATACCAAACATAGAAGGAATGCTACCCAGATTAAAGCAGATTATAAGGCTTTTGGAAAGACTTTTTAAATAATAAAATGGTTAATTAAACAATATAATGGAAAGCCTAGAGGTAAGATTTAGCTAATAGCATAGAATTTGTGACTGAGATATCAATATATAATAAAATTAAGCAAGAACAACTATAAGAAATGTGTTAATTGCAAGGAAAATTAAGAAAAAATGCAGACACAACCAAGTAAACCTGTCTACTATGTGGCTCACATGTGAATACAATTTACTACCTCTATAATGGCAACACTCACTATTAACCCTACCAATATAATGATGTATTCCTTTTTAGAAAGTCAGCAATGGACAACATGCATCTATGTCCTGGGGTTGAGGGAAAGAAAGCAAGTTAAACCTTCAACTCCTATATTGGAACATTACTAGATAAGACCAGAAGGACCTAATGAAGCACAGTCTATGGATATGTGAAAGCAAATCCAAGGACTCATCTAATAGGTATAAAAATAGTTACCTGAGAAAGATAAAATAACAAAGGAAAACTTGAGGAGGCCTATAAACCAGTTTAATTTTTTTTTAACAAATGTTAAAAAACTAGATGTCTCCTTAAATTTCATGGATAAATAATGTTGATAACTTGAATAATTACAATAATTCATATCAGAAGTGCAGAGAATTACATGACCATGCCTATATAAAAACTCTGAGTTATATATAATTTATCAGAAAAGATGTGCCACAGGCAATCAAAGCAATAATTATCAAGACACTAGTTGGAATAAAAGAATAATAAAATAAACTTTCACTTGCAACTAATTCATATGTGTAATAAAAATATGATTATTCAATGAGAAATGTGGTTGATAAATCAGAGAGAACTGAATAAGCCTGTAAATTCTTTGATGATACATGGATATTGTATTTGGCCCGAAGTTGTGTTAATAAGACCACTAGAGAAATGTGGTGTGTAGAATTCCCTTTTAAGTACCAAGTGAATTAACATTTAATCTTTCTGATTTAGTCGATTCTCTCCTTTGTTCTTTTCACAAAATAAATCAATTTGTCTCAAATAAGGCTTAATGTGTTTTTAGAGAGTGAAAGTTTGTTTTTGGAATTTGTGTATATCTTGCTTTGTCTTTTGACTTTTTGAATGTAATAGATGGAAGTTTTCATTTCAATCTTTATTTCTAACATCAAAGCATGGGTGCTAGAACATTTTGGGAGTTACATATGAATCAGTAATTTAATATTAAAAAGTTAAGATTGCTTGGTTAGGTGTAAATCATTACTATCCCATGGGACAATAAATTTGGGGAGTATCATTTTCGCTAGAAAAAATTATTTGTATCTCTACCAGACAAAAATATACAATCAAACATGTAATTTTCCTAAATTTAAGTTATTTAATTAAATGTCATGTCCTCCTTGAAACTTTTCTACTGTTAAGAAAAGGCAGTTTAGATAACTGATACCTTAATCTTCTTCTATTTATGTATACTTTTGCTAACCATCAGAAAGCCTCTTCACATCCACCCAGATAGAGTGCATTTCCCATATGCTGCATTTTGAGTTAACTATGTTCTATGGTTAAGAAATTTAGAATAAGCCGGGCTCGGTGGCTCAGCCTGTAATCCCGCACCTTTGGGAGGCTGAGGTGAGTGGATTGCCTGAGCCCGCGGTTTCGAGACCCGCCTGGGCAGGCGAGACCTCATCTCTACAATAAATCAAAAAAAATTAGCCAGGGTGGTAGTGCACGCCTGTAGTTCCAGCTACTTGGAAGGCTGAGGTGGAAGGATCACCAGAGCCCAGCAAGTCGAGGCTGCGGTGGCCAGGAGCGGCCACTGCTTACAGAGTGAGACTCCAACTCAAAAAAAAAAAAAAAAAATTTAGAACAATTCTGTTCAGATTACAAATGCCTTATTTTAAAATATATGATCAATCACTAATCTCATTTATATTGAACAAATAATTTGTATTTTTATAGTCCTTATCTTTTCTGAAGCAAAGTTAAATCCTCCTAACTGATTAAAAGAAAGGATATACACAAGAACATATTTTAAAAATGAAACCATTGTATTTAAATATTAAATTTCCTACACAATTTTAGTCTGATATTTTTAATCCTCACCAATTATATTAGTTAAGAAATATATACATTTCACAGATAAGGAAATCATAAAACTGAAACTGGAAAGAAAATAAACTTTTTTATCTGAGGAATGTAAGCCCCCTTTAATTATCAGGCCCAGAGAAGCATTAAAATGTGACGGCGACAGGAGTCATGTCTCATTTCCCTCCTTAAGCTAAATAATTACTTCTTGAAACCACTCACTATGTGGACACTAGACTAATTGACACCAAGTAGCCATAAAATGTCAAGGGCTGCATACTACAACTCATAACCCAATAGCCCCCAAAAGGATAGCTTATCAATAATCAATACTTTTTCTGTAAACCAATGAGAATTCTTGTCAATCAGCTCTGTATCATCCCACTCATTTCCCTTTGCCTTTAAAATTCTGCTTGTAACAAAGAGTGAATGGAACATTCCTCAAGGCCAGCTGAAAATGTTTTCCAGGAAGCTGTGTGCACTTTGGCTCAAGTAAGCTGTCTAAAATTATATTTTGTGCCTCAGCTTCTTTTAGTCAAACAAAATAACTGCCAAATCATTAAAAAAAAGAAAAAAAACTGTAAATGCATAGCTAGAGTTTCAAAAAGTTTCTAACAACAAAACCCCTTCTTCTAATTGGCTACAATGATTTTCAAAGGACCTGTTGATTCGAGTTGTAAATGTGGCATGCAGCTGATAGAAGAAATTTCTTGTTTTTATTTTTTTCTGATCAATGCTTTCTAACCTAGGATTAATATATGCTTCACGAAAGAACAAATCAACAATGAAATCAAGAACAACAGCAACAAAAAACCAATGCTCCATAAAGGGTAGGAAACCTTATAACTATTATCAATGATCTCTGAGAGTTTCCCTTCTAATAAGATATTTTGTAATCATATTCCCACTAAACAGGTGTTGTTGGATTATAGAAAATGATTCCTCCAAATATGACATATAGACATGCTCTGTGCTTTTGAACAGTGAAAAATTTCAAAAATAAGTCTCAGAATCAAGGTCCCTCTAACCTTGTCTTACACCTCCCTCCTCCCTGACAAACTCAGGAAGGGCCTCTCTTTCTGGAATTTTTTTATTTGACCAAGAATTCTTTTTTGTTTGTTTTTTGTTTTTTAGTTGGAGTCTCACTCTGTCGCCCAGGCTGGAGTGCAGTGGCACACTCATGGCCACCTGCAGAATCAACCTACTGGGACCAAGACATTTTTTTAAAGAAAGAGACACAATTGCCTTCTATCCCATCCCTGAAATCACATCTGGATTCATTTTCACAAGACAATACCTGCCTTGAGGGCTTATTCACATTCCAAATAAATTATTTACAAGTTAATTTCTGTCTCCTTGGTCTATTCATTCTCTCTACTAATTCTTTACTGCTCCTTACAAGAATTCTCTATATTCCTCATTCCTTCCTTCCCCTATGAAAAAAAGGTTCATAAACTTCTGTACCTCATTTGAGTGTAG
The DNA here is from genome assembly GCF_000164805.1 of Carlito syrichta. NCBI lineage: Eukaryota > Metazoa > Chordata > Mammalia > Primates > Tarsiidae > Carlito > Carlito syrichta. The sequence continues at coordinate 895,081 of NW_007245824.1, read as the reverse complement.
AAATAATTAATCTGATTCTCCCCTGTGAACATTAATACATTTGTAAGCCTTTCTTCTATTAATCTGTCTTTTGTCAGTTGAATTCCAGTGCACCATCAAGGGACAAGGGGAAGTTTTTTTTCTTCTCCCCAACAATTCATTATTATTTTTGGAAGAGTTAAGTTAAAAAGGCAAATATATTAACTCATTATCATTATATAAATGTATGAATTATTTAAACTGAAATTTTTCTTCAACTGTTGATAAAAAAAATACTGAATTGCTCATTTAAAATAATAAGTAATCTCAATATGGCTATTAAATAAATTTCATGTTAAAAACAATCAAAATAAATTTTAATATACATACTGACAATCTAATGGATAATCTATTTTATTTTACAAAACTATAGCATAATAAATTCATTGTAACAATATTTTAATTTTATTTTGATGGTTTAATAGTGTTCTTGAAATCTCTGAGGTGCCTTCCAATTAACAGAATCTCTCCCTGCACCACATTTTTCAGTAATTAAGATATCAAGTACTGTGAATAGCAAATGCAAGATCACGCATAAGTTTTGGAGAGCACAGTTCAGTGTGGAAACCAAACTGGTTTGCTAAGTGGACTCCAGAATTGTCAGGTGTATACCATTCCTAGACAGAACTGTGCTTAGACTACCTCCTTATGTAGACAATTTCAAAGAATGGAGGAGTGAGAGAGAACTCATGCTAACTTCAGGCAAGCCAACTCCCACATTTCCAAACTTATCATTGAGTTATGTTTACATATTCCTAAGGATATGAGAATCTCATATTAGGCTTAGGAAAAGTTCCATGGAAATCAAGAGCTGGGAAAACGTGTTTCCCTTTAACACATTAAATTTATATTATTATAAGTATCATTATCTGAATGAAACATTTTTAACCAAGACTTGATTTGTAAAACTTCTGGCAAGAGATGTGAGCAAAGCCAAGGATTAGTTACAAAATAATCTAGCATAAACCAGTAAATAAAACAAAATTTCCAAGATAATAAATATAATTTAAAGAGCTATAAATTAAAATAGTATCTGTCACATTCCATTGTATGCTGCTGTAACAGAAAACCTAAGAGTGAGGAATCTATAATGAACAGAAATTTAATGTCTCACAGTCTGAAGGCTGGGAAATCCGACTGAGGGCTGGCATCTCTTTTTTTTGCTGCATCATAATATGTCAGAAGGCACCACACGGTGAAAGGGCAAAGAGCTGGAGAGAGAGAGAATGAAAAGTAAGAGAGAGAAAAGGTGCCAAATTCCTTCTTTTATAATTAACCTACCTCAGCAATAATGGCATTAATCCATTGACTCTATCCTCATGGCCTAATCATTCGTCATTAAGCCCTACTACCAAACACTGTTAAATTGGGAATTAAACTTAAAACATGCTTTTTGAGGGACACATTCAAACCATAGACGTGTTTTACTTTTAATGTAGCTTTCTCTTATTATAGAAAGACATCATTGTTTGTATTATCTTTCTTCAAATGAATTAAAGATTATGTGTTAAAAAACCCCACATTTTTAACCAGTGGAATGATATGTTTTACATCAATGCTCCCCAACCTTTTAGGCATCAGGGACTGGTTAATGGAGCACAATTTTTCCACAAATCAGGGTAGGAGGATGATTTTAGGATGATTCAAGTCCTTAACATTTATTGTGTACCTTATTTCTATTATTATTACATTGTAATATATAGTGGAATAATTATATAACTCACCATAAAGAAAGAGGAGTTGATGGAAGTGGTAAATAAAATAATGGGTGGACTATGCACAGACTAAAATAAGTGCTATATTTTGACATAAAGCATGCCACCAGATGCAGCTGTGCAATTGAAGTACCTCAACTCACTTGCCATTCACTGATAAGGTTTTGATACGAGTCTGCAAGCAACTGAATTATTATGGTCTTTGTGCAGTCAAACCTTACTGCTAATGTTAATCCGTATTTGCGGCTGCTTCCCAGGTCTAGTATCACTGTCTCAGCTCCACCTCAGATTATCAGGTGTTAGATTCCCATGAGGAATGTACAACTTACATCTCTCACATATACAATTCACAACAGGGTTTGTGCTCCTATGAGAATTTAATTCCACCATTTATCTGACAGAAGGCAGAGCTCAAGCAGTAATGCATGCAATGGGGAACAGCTGTAAGTACAGATGAAGTTCCACTTGCTTGCCTGCTGCTGATCTCTTGCTGTGTGGTCTGGTTCCTAACAGGCCATGGGCAGTACCAGTCTGTGGCCCGGAGGCTGTTGTCCCCGTTTTACATGATTGTCAAAAAGTACTAAAATATTATCTATAAGATATACAAACATATTTTAATGAACAGAAGTATATTGAAGAGTCATAGTTTATTTTTTCTGTTTCTAAAAATATTCTCTAATTTAATATAAATTATTCTATTTCCATGAAGATTCCTTTCCTTTTACAGAACTTAAGTAGTTCAGGGTTGTTATTATACGCTCAGTCATAATTCCCAACTTAGACACTAATAATTTATTTGATTTTACAGAGAATAAATTAAAACATAGAAGCAAACTAATTATTACAAATAATACATTTAAAACACCTAATTATGAATTATCAAGAGTATGTTCTTTTATCAATTTTTGCAAACATTGTTGATCAGAGTTTTTTAAAATAACTCTCTGAGAATGAATGTGTAAATTGAGGAGTTAAAAATTTTGGCTTCTAACTTTTTGTGAGTTACTTCAAATTGCATGCTCATCTTGAAAAAAATACAGTTTACCAACTGTCCCCGTGGGCCTCAAAACTGAAAAAAAATGAAGTTCAAATTTATCCCATTTGCAAGTATTCTTAACAAAAACAATCTATATTTAGGATTCTTACTTTCACTTGCATGGAAATTGTGGTGATTAAGAGGGGCAGTGCATGTGAAAATGAACTATCTCAATCCTTTATACATAGAAAATAATTACTAAAATGTTATTATTATTAAATATTATAATATTTAAACATTTTTAATATGTTAATATTTTCTTAATGCATTTGAATATTTTTCAAAATGTTTTAATCTTCCATTTTTGATAATTTAATTTGTTTTCCCAGTAATATCATCAATAAAGGTATTTTGCTGAAAAGAAACTCCAAATTTTTAAAAATTATATCTACACATTTTCTAAATATTATTTTAGATATATAGGCTCTAGCACCACTGTTCTCTATACCAGTGATGTTTTATGTATAATTATTAAGTACTTATGTTGTATTACAATGAATGGGAGCATTTTGTTCTACACTGTTCTTAAATGTTCCTTCACATATAAAGGAAATATAGCTATTTTTCTCATACTTTCGCACCAAAGTCATAGATATAATTTTCTGTTATTTTGATGATCACAATGATCCAAACCTCCCAGTTTTCCTAACTTAGGATAGTCCTGTCACAATTTGATAAGTGAGCTTATTAATGAGAGTCGCTTTGGTCAATGGAACACTAGAAAGTGTGGTAGTAGAAACTCAGTAAGAACTCTCTGATGAGGAGTTGTCCTCTGAAAGCATTCTTTTCTTGGAATCCAGTGGTAATTGTGTAAGGAAGATTGACCTATCACATAAAGAGCTTCCATCTAGCAACAAACAAGTTTGTCAGTCGTTATGAAAGTATACCTCTATCCCAAATCAAGATGTACTGGTTGGGGCCAAGTAGAACAGATGAACTATTTCACCAAGCATAGTCCAACTTACATAATCGTCAGCCATTAAGTTTTAGGATAAATTTGTTGAATAGTCAGATGTTGTTTATGATAAATAATTGACTGTTATTATTGAGTATAAAATATAGCCTTTGAAAATTAATTCTCATGTACTAACAAAGAGAAACAATTCCTTAAGGAACAATGAATTGTCTTAAGATAAATGAGCATAAATAGTTGTTTCAAGGGTCATGGGCTTTTTTGAGAGGTGACCCTTTTGTGGTTTGTTTTCTTAAACTATTCATATATATATTTTACATATATAATTTCATATACATATAGTTTCATCTCTATCATCTGTAAAATGAAAAAAAAGTACTACTACCGAAAATTAACTTGCATGGAAATTGTGGTGATTAAGAGGAGCATGGCATGTGAAAATGAACTTATTTCAATCGTTTATACATAGAAAATAGTTAATAAATAACTCAGTTATTATTATTATTATGTCTTTACATCCAGAAAATGTAGTTCTGGAGTATTAAATGTATCATTTTCTGTTCATAGGTTTTATTGGCTCCATATATGAGAACTTCTTTAAAACAAGAATCCTGTGGATTTATTACTGATTCAGTTCTTGTCTTCCACAATAAATTAAATATCCCAATAAAGTAAAATACTCAATTTTTTTGTTTCCTAGTGCATATAAAAGTTATGTTTATACTATACTGCAGTTCGCTAAGTATATTATAGCATTGTGTCTAAGAAAACAATGTTCACACCTTAATTTAAAATATTTAATTGCTAAAAATTGATAATGAGCCGGACTCGGTGGCTCAGCCTGTAATCCCGTGCCTTTGGGAGGCTGAGGTGAGTGAATTGCCCGAGCCCGCGGGTTCGAGACCCGCCTGGGCAGGCGAGACCTCATCTTTACAATAAAATCAAAAAATTAGCCAGACGTGGTAGCGTGCACCTGTAGTTCCGGCGACTTGAAAGGCTGAGGCGGAAGGATCGCCGGAGCCCAGTAGGTAGAGGCTGCGGTGGCCGGGAGCGGCCACTGTACTCCAATCTGGGCGACAGAGTGAGCCTCCAACTCAAAATACAAAAAAAAAAAAATTGATAATGGTCATCTAAGTCTTCAGCGATTCCATCATTTTTTTGCTGGTACAGGGTCTTACCTCAGTGTTGATGGCTGCTGACCGATGAGGGTGGTGCTGACTGAAGGCTAGTGTTGGCCATGGCATTTTCTTAAAATAAGTTAACAATGAAATTTGTCACATCAATTGACTAGTCCTTTCACAAAAAATTTTTCCATAGCATACCATGCTTTTTGATAACATTACTGAAGTAAAACTTTTTTTTTTTACAAATTGAAATCAATTATTTCAAATGCTACCACTGCTTTATCAACTAAGTTTGTGCGATATTTTGAGTCTTGTCATTTCAACAATGTCCACAGTATTTTTACCAGGAATAGATTCCACCTCGAAAAACAACTTTCCTTGCTTACCCATAAGAAGCAACTCCTCGTTAATTTTTTTTTTTTCATGAGACTGCATCAATTTAACCACATCATCAGGCTCTACTTGTAATTGAAATTCTCTTACTATTTCCATCAAACCTGCAGCTACTTTTTCCGATGAAGTCTTGAACCCATCAAAGTCATCCATGACAAAAACAACTTCTTCCAAATTCCAGCTAATATAGATATTTTGACCTCCTCCTGTGAATCATGAATGTTCTTAATGTCAACTAGAATAGTGAACCATTTCCAGAAATTTCTCAATTTACTTTACCCAGATCTATCAGAGGAATCACTATCTATGCCAGCTATAGCTTTATAAAATTTATTTCTTAAATAATAAGACTTGAAACTTACTCCATGATCCAAGGACTAAAGAATGAATATAATGTTACTAGCCACGAAAATTTTAATCTTCTTGTACATCTCCAATAGAGTGCTTGACTTTCAGATGCATTGTCAATGAGAAGTAATCTTTTATTCTGAGCAGTAAATCTCCACCATGTACTTAAAGTATTCAGTAAACCAGTGTTTAACCAGATGTGCTTTGATCCACTCTTGTCACTTCCATTTATAGAATACAGGAAGAGTAGACTTAATATAATTCTTAAGAGCCTGGAATGGCAAATGAGCACTGGCTTCAACTTGAAGTCACCAGTTACAACATTAGTTCCAGTCAAGACAGTCAGCTTGTATTTTGAAGGGTTGAAGCGAGGCATTGACTTTGTCTCTCTAGCTAGAGGAGACCTAGATAACATTTTCTCCCTTTAGAAGACTTTTTCATCTATATTAAAAATCTGTTCTTTAGTGTAGCCACCTTTATCAATGATCTTAGCTAGATCTGGATAACTCCCTTCAGCTTCTACAGACATCAGGACTTGCTTCTTTGCCTTGCGCTTTTATGTTAAGGAAATGACTTTTTCTCTTAAACCTCATAAATCACTGCCAGCTTCAAATTTTTCTTCAGCAGCTTCCTCATATCTCAACCTTTGTAGAATTGAAGAAAGTCAGGGTCTTCCTCTGAATAAGACTATGGTTTAAAAGATTGTTGTGGCTGGTTTGATCTTCCATCTAGCCTATTCAAACATTCTCCATACCAGCATTGAGACTGGCTTTTTTACCATTTGCGTGTTCACTGGAGTAGTACTTTTAATTTCCTTCAAAAACTTTAAATTCACAACATGGCTAGCTCTTTGCTACAAGTGGCCTAGCTTTCGGCCTGTCTTGGCTTTCGACAAGACTTCCTTACTAAGCTTAATTATCTGTAACTTTTGATTTAAATAAGAGGCATGTCCATTTTCCTTTCATTTAAACGCTTAGAGGCTATCGGAGGGTCATTAAATGGCCTAACATCAATACTGTTATGTGTCAGGGAATAGGGAGGCCCAAAAAGAGGGAAGAGACAGGTGAGTGGCTAGTGGGTGGAACAGTCAGAATACACACAACATTTAAAGTGTACTGCTTTATATAGGTGTGACTTGTGGTGTCCCAAACAAATATCACAGTAACATCAAAGATCACTCATCATCGGTCACCATAACAGATAAAATAATGAAAAAAGTTTAAAATAGTGTGAGGATTTTCAAAATGTGACACAGAGACATAAAATGAGCACACGCTTTTGGAAAAAATGCTCTATCTGTAGACTTGCTCAACGTGGTGTATCCACAAACCTATTTGTAAAAAACTCACTATATTCAAAATACAATAAAGTCAAGCACAATAAAGCAAGGTATTCTTGTACTACTATTAAGTAGTCCCTAATATTACTAAGTCGAGGAAATATAATCATCTTTAGGGATAAATATTACAAATTAAAATGTATCACTTTTATTATCATCAATATTTTCTCTGACCTTTTATACAACTTCCTGCATGGTATCTCTGTAAAAAATAATAAATAGACTAATGCTTCATTGATGATAAATTTTATATTTACTTTATCCTCCTATTGCTAAAGATTTCTTATCACTGGGCACTATAGTTTTCTTTTTTTCCCTTTTTACATCGTCACATAAACCAGATTAAAATTCCCTATCAAATACAGTATTCAATGCTTACAACTACATACTCTAACATCCTTATCATGCAATTAAACCAAAATTAGACACATTACCAAAGACAATTATTATTTTTCCTGTATATTTTCATTGCTGAAAATAATTTATTTTCTTTGGTTTTAAATTTGATATCCAACTGTGCCTAACTTTTATAACTCTCCATCATGGAAGAGATTACTGGGAGCCATTTGAGTTATTTCTATCAGGTGGCAAAAGATGAATTAACAGTGTCAAGACACCCAATTTGTGGTTGTACATTGTTGAGGAACAAACACATCTCCTAATTGGAAATTGACAGCTTTGGCACTAATTTGAACTAATCATTGCTAATATTCATGAGCCTCCTTTTCTGCAAGCTCTAAGTCATTAAAATGCCATGACAATCTTCTCCACAGGTGTGGAAAACCAGAGCCTTGCCTGTGGCAGACTTAATTAAGATAACAGCTGGATAGTTAAACTTAAAAAAGAAAAATCCAAAAATGACAATGTCTTTCAAAGTGCCCAAAATGAAAAGACTAGTAGAGGAGTGGCCTGTTGTTATCTTATCCCAATTATGCTTGATGAGAACTACATATTTTGTAGATGCTTGCAAAATCTATAACCGAATTATGATTAGAATAAGTTAGTAAAATTAAATGATATACATATTAAGGTTGTACTAAATAATTTTAAACTTGGTGCTTGTGACTTAGTGATAGCTCCTTGATAGTAAGAATATACATTTGATGCTACTCTCATTTTCTCCATTAAATAGTGTACTTTTCTTTCTTATTTCCACTCTTTGATATAACCATTACCAGAATAGTTTATTCAACTTCTAAGGCAAGATAAAGTGACAATTGTATAATTTGTTGTGACAGTAAAACTATTATTGACTGATAATAATTTAGATGAGTCACAAAAACATCTTTCTTTAAGAAGTTATCTGCCTTGACATTTTCTTGAACAGCAAGATATAATAGAAATTTTAAAACCTTTAAAATACAAAAAATCTAGTCTCTTAGAAACTATCCAATTTCCTGAGTTTAGAGTTAGCCTTCAGGATAGATTACTCTTGAATTGTCTCATCTTAAATCTGAACTTATTAAAACTTCTGGTTTCTAAATCATATGCAGTAAATAACACATGTACAAAAGCATAAATTGATATTCTAAAGTTGTTTTCACCTCTCTGAGATCAATTTTTAATATATATTTGGTGACATAAATATATTTGATTTATTGTATATAATTAAATTTAAATTGATATCTATTTATCTTATATATTCTATTTATGTCTATATCTATACTCATCTGAAAATTGGCTGAGTTTTGTCCCCAAAATTTAAATATTGAAGTCATTATCCCTAGTACTCACAATTTGACTATTTGGAGATATAGTCTTTAAAAAAAGTAATTAAGTTAAAATGAGGTCATTAATATGATATGCCTTATAAAAATAAGACATTTGGACACAGGTGCACAGAAGAAATTCTGCCTTCAGACTGTTTTTGGACTTGAGCTGAAACATTAACTCTTCCTGGCTCTCTCCCCTGCAGGTCTGCCCTGTAGATATGTAGATTCTGGACTTGCTGAACTCCATCCACAATTACATGAGTTGATTCCTTAAAATCCATCTCTCTCTCTCTCTCTCCTCTCTCTCTCTCTCTCTCCACACACACACACACACACACACACACACACACACACACACACACACACACACAAAACCATGTACCCTATCTGTTTCTGTGGAGAACCTTGACTAACATGCTATCCATCTATGTATTTTTCTGTCTATTCATTTATTCAGAGAGAGGGAAGGAGAGTTTTTGTGAAGAGAAGTAAAATATTTAGTTGAATAGTTGCAAGTATACAAGGTATTTCAAGTACTAAAATGTATTATATTGTAATCAAATTATGTAAGAAAAGTAAAATGAAGATATTATTTACATGAGGAAAAAAGAGTCACATCAAATACTTGTAGCCTTTACAGATAGATAGGTACAAAGATTGATAATACTAATGTCTAAACAATTGCTGTGGCAATTTCAACTGAAAAATTAAAAAAACTAATATATCTATTTTAAAAACTCAGATGTTACAAAACTCTGAAAAATGTGTCATTTGAACTGTTAGTCTCACATAAAAACACATTAAAATATGTGAAAGGGTATATAACCTTCCCATAAAATAAGATAAAAAAATAATCCCAGCATTTTGGAAGGCCGAGGTGAGAGGATTGCCCAAGCCCACGGGTTTGAAACCAGCTCGGGCAACTTGGCGAGAAAGACCTCATCTCTACTATACAGAAAAAAATTAGCTGAGCGTGGTAACTTATGACTGTGGTTCTGGCTACTTGGAAGGTTGAGGTGGAAGGATTGCCTGAGCCCAGCATTGTGACGCAGGGGTGGCCATGAGCGTGCCACTGCATTCCAGCCTGGGTGACAAAGTGAGATTACAAATCTAATAATAATAATAATAATAATAATGGCATTAAACTGAAATTTACAGGTCCCTATTTACTTAATTAATGAACATAGTGATTCAAAAAGTAATGTTAAGCTAAAATGCAAGTATATCATTAAAATTTGAATAGCTAGGTTTCTGTGACAAAAGAAATGATAATTTATATATAATTTACATTTATATATAAATTAATTAATGCTTTCTATGTATATATTATAGTTATTTATCCTAAGTATTCCTGCATTTTAAGTCCAGGGTTATTTGAAAATCATATCTTTAGAACAAATGGTAACATTTTTCAATGTGGAGAAAGTACTAGAACTTTCTTTGTAAGCAGTCTAAGTTAAGTCCTACCAAAAACATAGTAAATATCTCTGCCTCAAAGAAAACTCTATTCAAGACATAAATAAAATATAGTATAATAAGTTGTATGGTAGACAATATAGGCAATACACAGCATGCTATGTTAAAGAGAAGATATTAAAAAGTACATCCCAGGGAACATAAACTTTGAATTTAGAGGAAAAAAATGCAAATAAATTATAGTTAACTAGGTAGGAAAGTCTGGCTCAAACAGAGATTGGAGACAAATATATAACATTGAACCAATATGACTTGGTGAATATCAGAAAGCTAGATTTAAAGTTGAGTAATATTATATAAGCTAATATAGTGAATATAAAGATTTATTTTCTCATAGTTCTTTCAGTCTTTCCAAGAATTTTATAAAATTATCAGATTGAGTTTTAGAAATTTTTTTGCTAGAACCAGTTTGGAGCATGTATTAGTGGAATTAAACTACAATAATTACTTATGACATTCAAGCAATTATTATTTATGAAGCCCAATATAGCCAACAGGTATCCTGATCAAATTCTCTTAAAGAGATATTTAACCTGGAAAACAATTCGCAAAAGCAAAATATGTGAAATTATGGATTATATATATTATTTTCAAATACATATTTTCAATTTTTACATATATAAATATATTTTCATATATATTTTTTTGAGAGTTCTAAAATATTTCATCTTTCATTTGCAGGCTTAGACATTGTTAGGATTATAGTTCAAACATTCTTAATTATAGCTCTAAAACTTTAAGTGATCTTCATAAAATTTATTTTTTGTCAGTGTAACACTCTATTTTGCAAATCAGAATACTTTTCAGTTAGTACGGGAATTCTGAGTGTAACCTTTTCACAGGTGTAGCTCGACCACAGTAGGTGGTTAAAAGCATCAATTAGAGATATGTAATTATTATAAAGTATTTGGTAATATAATTATACCCAAGAATTTATCTTTGTGTTTTTTGTAATGTTAAAAGCTGTTTAATATACCACTATCTGGAAAAATAATATAAGGTCTTTAAAAAAATGTCTCTTTATATCTCTGAAAAACAAACAAAACATAAAACCAGGTAAAATATTCAGTAAAATATTGTCATTTCATTTTTTTAAGTTTCAGTTTACCTTTAAAAAAATCTTGTGTGAGACTATTTTAGACATATTGAAAAATCTATCCAAAAAAGCCAGGTAATTAATCTATTTTAAATCTTCCAAAAATGCTATTAAACTTGTTTTTAAATCATGTAGACATGTATATGCATGTAGGTGTACATATACAATATATAATTAAAGCACAAAATAAATCTGTATCTACATGCAACCCTATATTAATAAATAAAAAAACAAGAATATTATAACTCTACAAATCTTTACCAGTTTTACAATTTGTTTTACTGTTATTTAAAGGTACATATGTAATATTTAGTATATTTATACTATGCTTAAGAATTTATACTTAAATTGATACATTTTAAGCTTACTACATAATCATAAGTCTATTAGAAATGTTCCTTTATGCTTGTACAGAGAAAGCATGGTACAAAAAAATGTTTAAAATTTAGATATACTCCTAGGTCTTAATTTTTTCTTCATATGTATGGCATCTGTCACTTTTAAGTCTAGACTTGACATAGAATAACAAATAGAGGGCAATAATTTAAAACAATCACTGATATTGAACATTAAAAATGTAATAGGTAAATGTTCTCAGAATTGATTTCATGGCATGTATAAACTTGGGTCTGTTCTTGTTTTATAGTCTAGTTTTTTTGTTTTGTTTTTTGTTTGCTTGCTTTTTTGTTTGTTTGTTGAATTGGAGTCTCACTCTGTCACCCAGACTGGAGTGCAGTGGCCGTTCCCAGCCACTGCAGCCTCCACCTGCTGGGCTCCGGAGATCCTTCCGCCTCAGCCTTCCGTAGCTGGAACTACAGGTGTGCACCACCACGTCCCGCTAATTTTTTATTTTATTGTAGAGATGAGGTCTCACCAAGTTGCCCAAGCGGGTCTCGAACCCGCGGGCTCAGGCAATCCACTCACCTCAGCCTCCCAAAGAGCTGGAATTACAGGCTGAGCCACCGAGTCCATTTTATAGCCTAGTTTTTAGATGATATAGATTTTATATTTCCTGAGGAGGAGTTACTGAAACAAATACCTATCTAAAACATTAATAATAGTCAAATTCTGTTAATAAATGAGAAGGGGTTATGAATGCCAAATAAATACTAACAGTACCTACTATATACACACAGTCATAGTAGGAACACTTTAGTATAGCTTTCTTCATGACACTTTCTTAAAAATTGATCTGGAATTCTTTAGTTAATTTTAAATTACAAAATACACAATATCTTGTCCGCTTTAACTTTGAAATCTTTGACCTTGACATATATGATGAAATAGGAAAGATGTAGAGTAAACACATCATTGTCACTTTGGTTACGCATTAAATATTGGATGCATATTCATTTTTCAGATTGCTTAAATGATGTTAGAGTCAGCTGCCTCAATCTTGGCCCCTATGTTTTCCACTATGTTTTCAAAATTTGCTTAGCATTTTTTCTACAAAGTAAATTTTCTGGATAATAATTAGATCTGTATTTGTCCATAAGTTGCTACAAAATTGCCTTTTATAAATAGACTATTTATGAGACTTCAGAGTTCAGGGACACAGTAAGACATTTAACTTACTCATTTCCCTCCTCATTCTAGAAAACTCTCCTGTAGGCAAAAAAAAATTTTTTTCCATTATAAGAAAGTTGATAAGATTTTAAAAAATGGGTTAAGTCTACAGATCAAAATAGATAATAAGTTAAAGTACATGTTCTAGTAATTGGAAATAAATATTATTTTTGTGTATAAACATTTGCACAAAATATTGTTCCCTCAAAAAACCAAGACAGAGAAACAATCAATTTCTGTAGATATTAGCTAAAGAAAATTAAATATTAGACATGTAGGGGCAAAGAGAATTTCCTTTCTTCCCTTTCTAAAGTTTTGATAATTTAATTTTAGAAAACTAATTGTTATAAGTGATTTTTTTCATCCTAAGTTAAAGAGTTTATCTTTCTAGAGGACTAATTTTCTGATCAAGAATTGATGTCAGGCCACAATAATAAAGGAATGGAATCTTAATCACTACATTATAAGGTGGAATTTCCTTTTACAAGTCCTGTAAAGGATTCAAATAAAGCAGTTTGAGCATGCAAAAGATTTTAATTTTCTTTTAAATTTATTTCTGCTTTTTTCCCCTAATTATGCCAAGGTAGTTTCTAAGGCCACATTTCTATCATATCTTTTTATAGATACTAATAAGATAGCTATTTAAGATGAGAGTTCTCTAAAAAGTTATATTTAAAATTTAGTCAATTTATTTCATAAGCAAATTCGATTCTCATTTTTTTTCCCCTCTTAATCCAAATTTGGAAAGAGAAAAGGACAATGACTCTTACCATCCTCATTAGACCAAGTACTACAGGAAGAGATCTAAGGACCTGACTTTTGGTATGAAGTCTTCCCCTCCCGCCCGCCCAAAATTCTAATTACAGGCTTTGCAACCAGCAGAGTGATTTTTCATTCTAGTGTCTATGCCAAACTTTAGGGGCAAAAGGCATGTTCCCTGCCCCAATAATTTGATATTTTGAGTTAATATTCGATTGGTGGCAACAAAAGGCGTGCAAATTTATCCCACACACGTGTCAAAGAGAGTCATACAAAACATATAAACTCTAAGAAAGGGCCAGATGGCCAAAGTTTTTGTACTATTCTGAGATTACAGAAAGTACTGGGACTTAGAGCATGGCAAGACAGGTTATAGAATGAGGAAGAAGAGGAAGGTACAGAGCAAGGGCAATCTTGTTATGCAGAGTAATCTTCACAGGTAGTAGCTCTCAGGAAGGAGAGGTGGCAGCTTGTGGTAACTGTTTCACCATCAGATCTTCAGTCTCCTTTTTCTGTGAGATAACCTTTCCTTAATCTAAGAGCTCAGAGAAAGCCTGTGCATTCATTGTTTATTTCCTCTACAGATGCAAATCTCTCCCCAAGGACAGATTTTTCAACTATTCTTGTGTTTGTAGCCCCTCTGAATGGCCATCTTGAAAGATGCCGAAGAAGTATATTCTGGGAATATTTTTGCTTTCCTTCATATACAGCTGGAGATAAACAACAGTACATGTAAAATTTGTTCCTAATTGATGCTAGTAGGAAAGAGGAAAATTTTCCCTCTTTCTATTTTTCAACAATTTAGTAGAAAAATAAAATCGTCTATGATTTCTTTCCCACCATACCATGCTTTCTCTTTCTTTACCCATTTTAAAGACTCACTAAGGGTAATTGTTTTTCTTACAAATTTTCAAGGTCTTGGTGTAAGTCATGTATTTATAATTAGGGATATTATATTTACTTGTCATTATGTGTCTGTGTGAAAGACGTTTTCTTAAGAAGGAAGTATTAATAGTTGTCTACTAGTTTACCTCTATTAACCAATTATCACAACTAATAACTATTACTATTTAATTATGGCACATGCAGATGCCTAATTCATTATAATATTTCAATATAATGATTCACATGTAGAGGGATGCCATTTGCTATTATTTCTGCTATTTTTTTTCCTTTTACTACTATTTATTTGTTCCCTTAAGACTTACGATATATTTATTTACAGTGATTAATACACTACATCCCTTGTACAATAAAACTTCAATATTTCTGTCTGTGTGGAAATATCATTAATGTTTACTAAGGATTCTGATTATCTTGAAACTCTCTTGACTTGTACATAAAATATAAGCCTGGACTCCATAAGGTTTGAGCTGTGGGATGTTTTCAAAAGGATCTCTAATCTCCACTCATCTTGCATTCTCTCCAACAGAAATCCATGCAGCCTATCCTTTATAAAATTCTGACTGAAGTCATATCTATCTTAGAAGTTTAGTATCTTAAAATATGCTAAGAGTTTGGAAACTTATGATCAAAGTAGCTATCAAAATGCAAAATATTACTGTCATTGTTCTCAAAAGGTAAATAGCAATCATTCATGGGTTTTGTGCATTTCCCTCCAGTCACTGTGATCTGATCTGTTTTGTGAAGCTGGTTTGCCATTGATTAAATGCTCTTATCTCTATTGCCAAGTTAATCTTGTGTGGCATCCAAGCTTTTATTTTATCTTCTTTACACAGTCCCCTTCAGGCTCTACAAATGTGAGTAAACTTTAAAGGAATAACAAACCAGCAGTCATCCCTTCCTTCTCAACAAGTTGTTCATAAAACAACTCTGTAAGTAGTTAAGTTGTCCTTAGACACATATTTTCTTTTTTTTTTTTCCAATCGAAAATAACTTTAAGGTGTTAGAAGATTTTGCCGTCCCCCTAAGAACCACTATTACAAGTATATCCTTAGCAAAGGTATTTGTGTGATCGACTAAGGTCCTAATAGAGAAGGAAGAATTTCAGGATACATGGGAGGTTGGAAGTGTTTAGCTGCTGGCCATGAATTCTGATAATTTGTGTTACATACCACATTTGGTGAGATTACTTTTATTATAACATTAGCTTATGTCAATATTAATATCTATCATATTTTATTTAACTAACGCTAATTTATCAGAAATTTGCAGCAAATTAAAGTAAAATAGTTTTTCATAAGATAACCTTGTACTTAAGAAGTTGGTTTATTGTAATAAACAAAGAGAACATAGCCTTAGTTTTAGATACCAGTATCAGGGTGGAGAAGTTCAATGAACTTGACTTCTTGGGTCGACCAAGTTATTATGTATAGAAGATATGTTCTGGTGTGTCAATGGGAATCTCTCTACTCTGTTTGAGGTACTACCAGTTGGTTGGAAACCCCAAATAGGTATGACTGGGTTTCTCATATACTGCATAATGTCCTAATAATATTTAAAGTAGTATTTATTAAGACATATTTTCTGATTCTAACTTCAGAACACCAGGAGGATAAAAAAAGCCTTTTCATGATAAATAAGCTCTGTACTAGGCAGCATGTAGTCACATTTGCATTTTAGCTATATGATAAGAAACATTAAGAAGAATTAATCTTTTGCAGTAAAAAGGAAGTACTGAGCAAGCCAGACTTGACTAGTTTTTATCTTAAGAGGGATACATTAACTAAATACTAATTAATATGTATTGGAGTGATAAAGTATATCACGCATATATGGATATTTTACTCACATATAGAATAACAGAAAATGATGACTTAAAAAGTAGACTACCTATCTTGTATAGTGCATATTATTAACTTATCAGACAAATAAATTTCAATTAATTTCCAAATACAGAAATTACATAGGGAACATTCTCTACTGGAAATACAAAAAAATAAATAAAGAACACAGGTATAAACAAAACTCTTCAATTGAAATGATATAAAAAAAATCAATGCACATATAATTATCCAGTGAATTCAGAAGTAATTCAAATTATTATTGTAGAAAATTCAGACTAAAATGGTAATAACTCTACTTCAGATAAAATACTTGAGAGGTAGACACAGTTACAGAAGAGATTTTTCACACATGCTATTATCACTATTATTATGCATTAATATATCACAGGTGAATAGGATTAATTTTATTTTATAAACTTTAAAAAATAATATATAATGTATAAAAAATGCAAACCAAAACCTCTGAGTTATAAACTCTGTATGTTCTTATTGTTACATAAATGTTTAGTTAAATGTTTCTCTCAAAATCCTTCCTTATTAAAACTAAAACTATTTACCTTTGAAAGAGCCAATAAATTTTCCTGTTGTTTTAAAATTCAGTAGTAGTATACTCTAGAGCTGCTGCATATTGAATGTAGACTGTTGTAGTGCTTTGATTTGCCTTATAATTTATTTTGTATTACAATCTAATGTTATGGAATGTGAGTCACAGAGAAGATATACTTACTGAGAAATTCACAAAATGGTATAGCAGTAAAAACTTGGTGTGAGGAAAGAATCTCTGAGCATGAGGCTGTATCAATGGTAACATTCAAACTGATGAAAAAAGAGAAAAAAGCTTGAAAATAAATGAAACAAACTGTTCCAATAAGTGCCTAAAAAGGAAATGACTATAAAATTATGCAACATGAATGTAATTATGAGTATCTGCTGGAGAGAAAGGGAGAAAGAAATGGAAAAAAGTTAAAGAAATAATTATGTTAACTTTTCTAAATTAAAATCAGACACCAAACAACAGATCAAGAGACCTTGGAAAACACCAGAGAAGATAATTGCCAAAAACACTACACTTAAATATATAAAATTCAAACTATAGAAAATAATATGACTTCAATATAAAAGTATTGAAAGAAGTCATGGGGAAAATCTTACCTTAAAGAAACAGAATTAAGAATTATCTCTAACTTCTTCTCAGAAGCCACGCAAGCAAGAAAAGTAGAGTAAAATTCCTAAAGCATGTGAAAGAAAAACCCATCAACCTAAAATTTTGTCAAATGGGTAACTATATAATGATAAAGGAATTTCATATTCTTTAAGAAGACAGAATAATCCTCACTGTGTATAGACCAAACAACAAATTATCAAAATACATGATACAAAAATTAACAGAACTGCAAAGAAAATAAAAGAATCTGCTGGAGACTGGAGGCTTTAACAACTCAGAAATAAATTTAGCAGGCAGAATATAAGTAAAGACATAGGTAAATTCACAAAACTATCAATCAGCTGAATTTATATACTAGATCAATAAATAAATACCTTAAAACTTCATGTAAAAATATAAGTGAGTAGGCTGGGTGCGGTAGCTCAGATCCCAGCACTTTGAGAGGCAGAGGTGAGAGGACTGCCAGAGTCTATGGTTTCAAGATCAGCCTGGACAACTTGATGAGACCTCATCTCTACAATAAATCTAAAAAATTAGCTGGGCGTGGTGGCACACGCCTGTTGTCCCAGCTACTTGGAAGGCTGAGGTAGAAGGATTGCCTGAGTCCATCAGGTTGTTGAGGCTGCAGTGACCGTGAGTGTGAGGCTGCACTCCAGTCTGGGCAACAGAGTGAGTATCTGACACAAACAAAACAAAATAAAGCAATATGAGTGAGCAAAGTGAATTATTTTTAATGTCAAAGAGGGGAAAATAATGAAGAATTAAGTCAGTATATTTTGAATTATAGTTTTTAAAGCTATTTCTAGAGTTATGCTTATATTTGATAAAACTAGAAATATACAGTATTGAAAATAATTATGAAAAAGTTATGCAGTGGTGAAAGTCAGAGTGAATGGCTTTGATGACTCTTGTGACCCTATGGGGATGAGAGAAATAATGTATCCTCCTACGAGTCTGTAACTCCATGCTGGGATGTGCCACAGTGCTAAGACACTGTCTGAAATTATGTTCACATTATCCCAAAAGTCCTTCTGTAATAAAAATATTTGCACAGAATTATGCTTTATAACATAATGTGAAGTTAATACATTTAAAAATTGTCTTTAAAAGCTAATATTTTTAGCCGGGCTCGGTGGTTCAGACTGTAATCCCGCGCCTTTGGGAGGCTGAGGTGAGTGGATTGCTTGAGCCCGCGGGTTCGAGACCCGCCTGGGCAGCGAGACCTCATCTCTACAATAAATCAAAAAAATCAACCAGGTGAGGTAGCGCATACCTGTAATTCCGGCAACTCGGAAGGCTGAGGCGGAAGGATGACCGGAGCCCAGCAGGTCGAGGCTGTGGTGGCCGGGAGCGGCCACTGCCCTCCAGTCTGGGCGATGGAGTGAGACTCCACCTCAAAAAAAAAAAAAAAGAAAAAAAAAAAAGTTAATATTTTTAAATCAGATTTTTTCATGAAAAGATGGTAAATTATTTTTATCTCTCATTAATGTATTTGTTCACCAGTGTTGAAATACTAGATTGTGTTGAAATACCAGATGAGATACTAGCATTACTAGAAATACTAGACTTACTAGAATACTAGAATACTAGAAATACTGGAAATACTAGAATTACTAGAAATATCAGATTAGTATTAAATACTAGATTAGAAAACTATAAAAAGAATTGAATAAAATTATTTACTTTTGTATTTATCTATTCATGCATCTACTATCTATCATAATCATAAATATTCTATTTGTCTATTTTAAAAAATTCTCATGATTCATCTCTTGTCTTTAGGCTGTCTTATCCTTTTTGATGTTAAGAAATATTTTATTGTTTTGTGTTTTTTACATATATCTTGATATAGAAATGTGTTTTTTTGTTCTTAAAGTTAGTTGGGCTGAAAATGGTTTTGGCTTTATGTAATTTTATCAGCTAATTGCTTTTGTTCTCTATATTTCAATGCATCTACACAAACAAGTACGATTCTTAGATGTGACACTAAGAGCATCCACGTTTACTAATACTGAAAGACTAGAAGGATCCCAAATAACTCATACTTAGTTTCTGCTTTTGTGATTCAGTCTGCAAAGCCAGTTCTGGAAACTCTACTTATATTTTACGAACTTCAGGAATAGTAATTTTCCATATCACCTCATTAGAGAATATTATATACTATCATATTTAATATTTAATATATAGGGGCTAATTTAAAAAGATATGTGTGATTCTCTTTGTGAAATGCGGAATGAGAACCACTGCTACATATTTTAGGCAAATAAGTGAACTTTTTTTTTTGCTGTTGGTTTATTTTTAAATTTTGTATATCAGCAAAAAACTGCCAGCAATTTCTAATACAAAATATGCTGAATTTTGAGTTGCTTTTTCAGTACTAAGAAAATCCAAAATAAGTCTCTGGTTCTGGGAGAAGAAAACCTGCCATTATAAATGGAATTTTGTTCCCTCAAGATCCTTATGTTCAAGCCTTAATCCCCAATATAACTGTATTTAGAGACAGGGTCTTTAAGAATGTAATTCACATCAAATGATGTCATAAGGGTGAGATCATAATTCAATAGGACTTGTGGGCTTATAAGCAGAGGAAGACATCAGAGATGGGCATCTTCACAGAGAAAAGACCATGTGAGGAAACAGCAAGGTAGCCAGCCATCTGCAAACCAAGGAACAAGGCTTGAGGGGCAACCAAATTTTTCAACACCTTGATGTCGAACCTCCTGCCTTCAGACTGTGAGAAAATATATTCCTTTTTAATTGGCCATCCAGTCCGTTGTATTCTGTTATGGCAACACTAGCACACATACATATAATAAATGCTTATCAGACTCCAGAAAGTCTAGGATCAGAGAAGCATTGTGACTGGTCACCACCGGAACATTCCTTCAACACTCACCATAAAATGCAACATACCTCAGTTTACTCAGCTCAAGATCCCTGAAGTAACAGACAACTTATCCACCACCATCATCAACCTGATTAGGATACAAAAAAAGAAAAAGTCAATTTGTAAGCTCCTTTCCTGTATGCAATTAACAAGCTGTGGTTTATAAGCAGAGAAGGCAACACTGTTCTGAAAGATTGGCTGTGGTCAAAGGCCACTCTGACACTGTAAAATCTCTCCACTAGAAGAGAACTTATGTTAAAAAAGAACAGAATCTTTCATGTGTCATGTGACAAAGCAGAACAGAATATTTTTGGCAGACTAAGGGTAATGATTACAAGAGGTTGCAAAGGATTGTTAAACTCCCAGTATTTTTTTGTCTGTCTGATTTGTTTTGTTTTGTTTCCTTGTATGTATATGATACATATTTCTGGAATGATCTTAAATTTCTGAAATTTAAGAACAGTCATATGTCAATCTCTTACTGGAGACTACTTGGGCTCATCAATTAAAATAATCATCTTGTCATTGAGGTGTAAGTATGTTGTTTCTCTTAGATTTTCATCTTGGGATCCAAAGCCATGTCTAATCTTTTACTTTAATTCTTATAAATTCAATATATATATTTCTTTATTGAGACAACTTTTTAGTTGAAACGTTTGATTTTATTATCAAAAAATATTACTACTAATGATTATCTGTTTAAGATGGAAGTTAGAATGAAGAACACCTCCAGAATGACAGGGTTTGTTCTTAGCAAAAGATTCGAATACAGCCTTGTCCTCAAATATACACAGGGTATATATGAGTTATTCTTTTTGAAATGGTTGGTGAGATAAGGACTTGGAAAAGCAACATACTTACTGTCATAAAAATGTGAACTTATAAGATATACTATACCTCCTTATCTTACATTGAGAAAATAGTATATACATATATATTAAGAACACAATAATATACCTCAACACTTTTGACAGACAAAATAAAGTTCTTATTATTTTTTCAAATTTCCACAGCACTTTTAGTTAGCTTTAGCAATAGTTGAAAATATCTAGCAAGGATATATTTAGATCACAGATTTTATTGCCACATATCTTAAAAGTGTTCCCTCAGATATAATTTTAATTAAAAAATGAACAGCTGCCTATATTAATTTAAATTATATTTAGTATTCAAAAATTAAGGCAAAAATTAAAAAGAAAAAATTCTTTGAACAAAAATTTTAAAAGCACAGTTTAATCTCCTTCTTTGAAAAACAGGACAAAAATATTAATAAGATGAATAGTTTAAAAGACAACAGTATTTCACTCATCTGTTTAGCAACTGAAATGTGTGTGAAGAATGGTAAAGAAAAGCCTTATTTCTATATCATGAATAGTATTTACTAATCTATCTTGTGAAGTAAAAGTGACTTTTTAAAACTGAGGTATAAACTATTTGTGTTTATTCAGTAATTAAACTGATTTATCATTATGGAAAAATGTAGGCAAAGTGATCATTGACATTAATACTTTTCATATATTTTATTGCCTTTTATAATATCAACATTTTCATGATGCAAAATTAATTAGATGCTCTTAGTGGAGTCAGAATAATTATAGAATTTTAAAGATGATAAGATACAAAATATAATTTCAGATGCTACAGTTGCTATTTTTCTGCTTTCATCTAAATATATACACACTCAAACTAATTGATAAGTAATTTTTCTTCACTGCTTGTTGTCTGGTTGAACTGTAGATTTGGGGGTAAATATTAGATCTTGAAATTTTTGCTAGTCACATTTACCATTGTTTTATACTGCATCTAAGAGATGAAAGTTATTTTTAACTGTTCCTCTTTTAAAACAATGAATTTTCTTAAATATCTTTATCAATATAAAGCAATAGTTTCCGAGAAAATTACGTTTCTTTCATATGAGGTACCTGGACATCCTGTCCTAACAGTATTGATCTTATCTCCATCTGAAGCCATCTTCAGATTATCATTATGTATCTGTGAGAAAGAAAATTCCTGCCTTTTTAGAGGTTAATTTCACTATCTGTGTTCAAACCTCTATGTAAACTTTCCTTTCACAGACCTTCTTCATGAATTTTAAACTTTTGTTTTTCTATTAGCAATTTTTCCTCAAACTACGGGCATGTTCAAATCTCTTCTAGTTTAAAATAAATAAAACATGATGTGATTGCCTTTCATCACCAAATTCATTGAATACCATTTTTATTCACTATTTTCATTTTCTTACTTTTAAATCTCCGTTCAATTTGTTGTAATTACACATATCCATGTGAATATCTTTTCCAATAAACTTGTGTGTCCTGCATACCTGTCTTATACTACCATCTATACATTACATGAAAAAAAAGCATACATCAGCTTCTTTCTTCACTCTGAGGCTTTATATCCGACTAGTTATCAAGTCCTGTTGATCATATTTTATAATCACCATTTGTCTTAGACTGTTCAAGTTGCTTTAATGAAAATGTCATAAATTGGGTATCCTATTTAAAAACAAAAATGAAAACAAAAAACAAATTTATTTCTCACAATTCTGGAGACTGGGAAGTATAAGGTCAAGGCACCAACAAATCAGTCTGGTGAGCGTCCTCTTCCTCATCAATCTCGTCTCCTATCTGTGCCCTCACTTGGCAAAGGAAGGAATGAGCTCCCTGAGGCCTCTCTTATAAGAAAACTAACCCCATTCTTGGAGACTTTGCCCTCATTACCTAATTATCTCCTAAAATCCCCACCGCTTAATATTATCACAATGAGGATTAAGTGCTAACATTTAAATTTTGCATGGACACAAACATTCAGGCTAGGGCAACATTCAAATCTCTGATACAGACATTTCCATTCTTAATTTAAATCTTTATCCGTTTTCACCTGCCTAGGTAAAGTGTTGTCTATGTTGTTTCCTGTCTCCAAACTTGTCCCAATTCATACTTAAACAAGAATCTTAGTGAGATTTGCATTTTACTTAATTCATTATTCTTAAAATATGTTAGTGTGTCTTTTGGGAAAAAGTAAATTGTTATGGCAATATTTTTGCATATCTTGCTTGACATATATCCATGACACCCATTTTTGATGCCATAGACTGTTGTAGAAGCAAAAGTAAAATGGTGTACTTAACAAAGCCCATATTCTAATGGAATTTACATTCCAGAAGAATACAACCAATATTAAAAAAATAAGAGATAAATTGTGGTAAAAGATGGTGCATTTGTAAGTTTTTTAGGTGGAACTGCCAGAGGAGATCGCTTTGTTGAACAGAAACTTGAATAAAATAGGCAATAAACTACACTATGGATGGGAGAAGAATAATAAGGAACAATAAATTGGGACTATGTTTACTGTGAGGTCAGAAACATAATGAAAAGCAATATTGCTGTACAGGTCTTGCAAGGATATTGTAGAAGTTGTTCTTTCTGCTTTGGTTTTGCTTTTTTATATTTTATACTGACAGATTTTTCACATTGAAGGGTTTTGACAGAAGAGTAACACAATCTAATTTATGTTTTCAGTGTCATCACTTTAGCTACTGTACTATGAGTATAGAGGTCATTGGTGGAAGGAAAGAGACAAATTAAGATTTGAATGAAGGTGAATAAAAAGGGTACAATTTGGAATAGGAAGATGATTTCAAAGTATGAGAAGATAGTTTACAGCCGTATAGACTAGAAAAATGACAGTTGTTTACTGTTTTTGTTTGTTTTTTTTGAATGAGTAATGAAAAGATATTGAAAACAATAAACAGAAGAGTGACATGAATTGATTTGGAAATATAAAAAAGGCAAGAGTTAAAGAAGAACTAGTAGTAATTTATTACAGTATAGGCAAAAGATAATTGTAGATTTGACTAGGGAGGTGCAAGTTGATGATATATTGGAAGACATTTTATTTTAAAGTTTAAAATTTTACCAATAAATGAGATATGTGTGTTGGCAAAAGAAAGACAAAAACATATAAAGCAAAGGCCACTCACAATTAAAGACCGTAATGAAGAGAGAAAATATACTGTGTGGGGAATCTCAAAATTTAAGCAGGAAAAAACTTCAAGAAAAAATAATCTATTATGTCTAATATTTTTGAAAAGTTAAATAAAAGAAACCTGAGAATAAACTATTAGATTTGAGTATGCAAATAACATTGATTACCTTGTTTCACTTGAAGAATGATGGGGTGGGTATTTCCTATTAGTTGCTATAAAATAAAAATTATAAATTATCCTAAAGCAGAGCTATTGAAAAATGTGGGGTTTTTAAAATTTTATTATTCATGAGCTACCTTATATTTATCCTAATAATTTCTTTTCTTCTTCAAATGTTCTGTACCATTAATATGACTGGACTGAAGATTATTTTTCTTGGAAGTGAATAAACATAACTTTGGAACATTTCTTTCATGTGGGTTTTAAGATACTGTTAAGACAAATAAAGAGAAAATGATTAGCTTGAGGTTGTCTCTAGCTGAAGCTCTTGTTTTATTTTATTTTTATTTATTTATTTATTTTTTTGAGTTGGAGTCTCACTCTGTCCCCCAGACTGGAGGGCAGTGACCGCTCCCGGCCACCGCAGCCTCAACCTGCTGGGCTCCGGCGATCCTTCTGCCTCAGCCTTCAATGTAGCTGGAATTACAGGCATGTGCTACCACGCCCGGCTGATTTTTTGATTTATTGTAGAGATGAGGTCTCTCTGCCCAGGCAGGTCTCGAACCCACGGGCTCAGGCAATCCACTCACCTCAGCCTCCCAAAGGCGCGAGATTACAGGCTGAGCCACCGAGTCCAGCGTGAAGCTCTTATTTTAATGAGCCAGAACTTAATCTGAAAACATTTCTTATAACTAATACAAAAAAAAAAAGAGCTTAAGTCAATCACCAACCAGTCAATTTGTTATACACTTAGAAATTTTCTACCAAATCATGCACAAATAAGATAAATGCCTCATCATACTGTGCTAAAATAAGATAATACCTAACTGTGTCCAATGAGGTAAGTTATCTATTTTGCTTCTGTATTTCTCTCTGAGTCTCTTCTGGTTCTGAGTGCTGCCTGATTCATGATTTTTTTTTTTTTTTAATCAAGATACTCTGTTAAATGTATTTTCTCTAAAGGATTTATTTTAATAATACAATTTAAATTAATTTGCATAATTGATTTTCCTTGAGTTATTTTTCCCTGTCAAATTTTCAATTATATTTAAAGCCCATGCTTTAAATGGAATTAAACAACTAAATTTTAAATGTAATTTTGGCTCTTGGTTATTTTAGTTAATTTTGAGAATAATAGTATGCCAAATATTTTTTGTAATTAAATTTAAAGACTATATACTTAATACTATTTAATTTTGTAATATTGTTTAATTTTTATTGGATGGGGAACAGAGTCTCGTTCTGTCACCCAGGCTGGAGTGCAGTGGTATGCTCATAGCCACCATGGTCTCAACCTGCTGGGTTCAGGTGATCCTTCTGCCTCAGTCTTTTAAGTAGTCGGAACCACATGCCCACACTACCACACCTGGCTAATTTTTAAATATTGTCATAGAGATGAGGTTTCACCAAGTTGTGCAGGTTGGTCTCAAAAACCTGGACTCAGACAATACTCTCACCTCTACCACCCAGAGTTCTGGGATTATAGACATGAGCCACCATGCCCAGCAGTTTAATTTTGTAACTCAAAATGATATAATGTTCAATGAATTGCTATTAGCTATACCTATTAATTATACCCTCTCATTTACATAAACTGAAATGAGATGTCCTAATTATTTACCTATGAAAAATTATTTTTTCGTTCATTTTATAGTCAGATATATTAAATATCATCCTAAATTATTTCATTCTTTCAATAGCACCAACAAATTATGAGTAATTTGTACATGGCATTTCAAAATATAAATCAGATTTTTTTGAGTTGGAGTCTCACTCTGTCGCCCAGACTGGAGTGCAGTGGCCGCTCCAGGCCACCACAACCTCGCCTGCTGGGCTCCGGCGATCCTTCCGCCTCAGCCTTCCAAGCAGCTGGAATTACAGGCATGCGCTACCACGCCCGGCTGATTTTTTGATTTATTGTAGAGATGAGGTCTCGCTGCCCAGGCGGTTCTCGAACCCGCGGGCTCAGGCAATCCACTCACCTCAGCCTCCCAAAGACGCGGGATTACAGGCTGAGCCACCAAGCCCGGCTTAGGTTTTTTTTTACAAAGATTACTATATTTAAATTGATTATTCAGAATTGACATTAAATTAAATATGTAGATATTATTAAATAGAATGCATTGTCATGTTACGTTGATTAGGTATAATAGTATTCTACACAATCAAATGTTTAGTGATCATGCCACAAATTTAAAGATGCTGGAAATAACATTGACATTTAACAGATTATTTAATTTTCATTATACCCTGAGACTTTACCAAAGTCATTTATCAGTGCAAGAAGACTTTTGATGAACTGCCTGAGTTTTTTAGGTATAGAATCATAGAATCTGCAAGGAGAGATGGCTTAATTTTCTATTTTTCTATTTTGATACACATGATTTTCTTTTCTTGCCTGATTGATTTGTCTAGGACATCTAGCACTATGTTGAATAGGAGTGGTTATAGAGGAAATCCTTTTCTTGTTCATGTTACCAGGGGAATGCTGCCAACATCTGCCCATTGAGCAAAATTTGAGGTTTATCATAGATGGCTCTATGTGTTTTGGGTAATGTTCCTCCTATGACTATGTGTCCAAGTATTTTTATTAGGAAAGGATTCTGGATTTTTTTTAGTGCCTTTTCTGCAATTAATGATATAATTATGTGGTTTTGATTCTTTTTTTTTTTTTGATTTGAAGACTCACTCTGTTGCCTAGGCTGGAGTGCATTCACAGCCACCCCAGTGTCAGCCTGCTGGGCTCAGGCTATCCTCCCACATCAGCCTTCCAAGGAGCCAGAACTACAGGTGGACGCTACCATGCCCGACTATTTTTTGATTTATTGTAGAGATGAGGTCTCTCCAAGTTTCCCTGGCTGTTCTCGAACCCGCGGGCTCAGACAATCCACTCACCTAGACCCCCAAAGTGCTGGAATTACAGACTGAACCACCGAGCCCGGCCTGTGGTTCTTATTTTTTTTTTTACATCAGTTCCGTACTGAATTATATTTATGTCTTGCAAATGTTGAAACAGCCCTGCATCTCAGGAATGAAGCCCATCTGGTCATGGTAGATGATCCTTGAGATGTATTGTTCTATTTAATCTGCAAGAATCCTTTTAGAAATTTTGTGTCAGCCATTGCGTTGTTAAACCCTGGTGTGTCCTTGTGGTTCTTTGAGCTATGGCTGTGCTGTTGCCTAGCTTTGGCTCCTCCCCTCCCTTGGAGAAGTGGATCTCCTCTCTCACTTACTTTCTAATAAACTATATTTTACAACATAAAAAAAAAAAAGAAATTTTGTGTCTGTTTTCATCAAGGAGATTGGCTTGCAATTCTTTTTACTTGTGGGATTTTTGCCAGGTTTGGATATCAGTATGATGTTGGTTTCATATAATGAGTTGAGGAGCATTCCATCTTTTTCAATTGCCTGGAATACTTTCAGTAAGATAGGTATCAGCTCCACCTTGCATGTCTTATAAAATTCAGCCTGGAAACCATGCGGTCTGGGGCATTTTTTGGTCAGTAGAGTTTTTGGTGAGTTGATTTCCTGGATTGTTATTGGTCTGTTCAGAGTTTCGATTTATTCTTGTTTCAACTTTGGAAAGATGAATGATGTCAGAAAGTGCTCCATTTCCTTTAGAATTTCTAGTTTATTTGCATATAGATTTTTATAGGAATCTCTGATAATCTTTTGAATTTCTTTAGGGTCAGTTGTGATGTCACCTTTTGCATTTCTAATTGTGTTTATCTGGACTTTCTTTCTCTCTCTCTCTCTTTATTTTTAGTCAATCAGTGTATGATACTATGTTCTACAACTGTGATTTTATCTTGGTGATCTGTATTCTTCTGCTGAAGCTAAAATTTTGGTGGGCTTGCCTTTCCAGCTTCTTTAGGTATAGCATTAGGCTCTCTCTTGTGCTATTTCTGTTTTCTTGATGTGTGTATGTGATTATATATATTTTTTTCCTTAGCACTGATTTTATGGCATCCCAAAGATTCTGATAGGATGTGACTTTGTTTCATATGTTTCCAGAAATCTTTTCATTTCTGTCTTGATTTTCATGTTGACCCAGAAGCTGTTCAACTGCATGTTGTTTGGTGTTCAGGTGTGTGTGTGTGTATGTGAGTGTGTGTGTGTGTGTGTGTGTGTGTGTGTGTGTGTGTGTGTGTGTGTGTGTGTCTGTTTGGGGAGAAGATCTTTTTGATGATGATATTTATTTGTCTTGCACTGTAATCTGAGAAGATGTATGGTATTATTTTGATCATTTGAAATTTGTTCACACTTAATTTATGCCTGAGAATGTGCTAAAACTTGGAGTATGTTTCATGTGTTGCTGAGTAGAATACATACTTAGTAGATGTTGGGTGAATTGTTCTTTGGATGTATATTAAATCCATGTTGTCAAGTATCAAGTTGAGTTTCTGGACCTCCTTACTGATTTTTAACCTCAATGATCTATCTGTTAGTGGAGTATTTAGGTCTCCAACTATGAGTGTGTAAAAGTCAATGTCCTCTCTTTGTTTTCTTGGCAGTTATTTTATAAAACCTGATGCTCCTGTGTTGGTGCATATATGTTGTTTTTGTTGATTTTCTCTATTATTTCCTCCTTCTTTTTCTCTGACATTGTTTTTGCTCTCTCTCTTTTTATTTCCCTTTGTTCTCTCCTTCTTCCCTGTCTTTTCTCTCTTATACCCTATATTGGACTCCAGTGCTGCATAAGCATACCCATTGCAAAGTCATACTATGTGGAGATGGAGAGTGAGTCCCAGCTGGCCCATTCACCAGATAGCAAGAATTGTGACCCATCCGTTGGTTCTGAATCCTTGTGGACCCTCCCCCAATCCTTAGTAAGTGTTCAAAATTGTAAAAAGATAGTACAACATACTACCCTCAGCCTTATTTCATAATTGAACAAATCTAAGCCCCAGCTCAAGAAAGGATATAGGGCAGAGCAAATATCAGAAGTGATTGATAATTTCTCCATGTTCCAATTAAAACTGACATGAAAGAGAAAGATAGCTACTACAAATGAAGAAAAATAATAAAAAATTACTCGTAACGTTCAGAGCCTCAACAAAGAATCAGTGCCTGAAAGAACAGGTACTGGAGCACAATGTCTATCTCTGAGAAAAATGGTATCCAGAAGATACTTCCAGAGACCAAAGAATCATTGAATAGAATGAATAAAAATAAAAAAATGCAAAGACTAAAACTAACTGAAATTGCAATGGAATTGAACAGACTCAAGAAAGCATATTTAGATATAATAGAAATAAAGAACTACATACAATAAATAAATAACAAAATTACAAGTATATGAAGCAGAATTGACCAAGTAGAAGTTAGAATGTCAGAACTGGAAGACAAAAATATGGAATCAAACCAATCTATTAAAAACATGGGGGGGGGGGACAAGAAGAAACTCTCCAAGAGATGTATGGTTTTATCAAGAAGTCAAACCTACATCTGATTTGAATACTGGAAGTAGAGAGAGAAAAAGAAAACACCTACAACAAACATGTCTTGAGGTAATTCAAGAAAACTTTCCTTCTTCTGGCCAGAGAGAAATTTATACAAACGCAAGAGACACAGAGAACCCCTGAAAGATATTTTATGAGGATAGTAACCTCTAGGCACATAGTAGTTTGCCTACAGAAAGTAGGTGGAAAAGAGAAAAATCCTAATGGCAGCAAGGGAAGAATGTCAAATTACCTACATACAAGCAAATATAGATGCAACAGAACACATAACACACCCACAAAAATGAAAACATGCACACATATTAACATTAAAGCTAAATTAAAACAAAACAGTCTCATAAGGACCTTATGACAAGGACAAACTTTCACATTTCAATAATCAACCAGAATATGAATGAACTATATGCACCACCGAAAAGATATAGAATGGCAAACTGCAATAAAAGGAAGAAAAGCAACTCCAATATGCTGCCTCCAGGAAACACATCTCCCTGCAAAAGACACAGACTCAAAGTTAGAGGATGGAAAACAAATTTCCAGTGAACGAATCACAAAAGAAAGGAGAAGTCACAATTTTAATATCAAACAAACCAACATTTAAACTATCAAATATTTTAAAAGTATGAAAGGAAACTACATAAAGATAAAAGGTTCAATTAATTAACAAGAAATGTCTATTCTAAACATTCATGTACCCAACACAGTAACACCAACATTTATTAAGCAACTACTAAGTAAACTGAAAAAAGATATTGACTTTAACATGATTATAGCTGGGGCTTAAATATCCCACTAACAACCCTAGATAGATCATCAAGGCAAAAAAAGTCTTTAGTTCTTACGCTAACCTGGGGCACAGAGGAGGATGGGGCACTCAGATTCTTGTGTCTGTCATTACTTTATAGTCTCTGAGTTTTCAAAGAGACTTTTTCTGGGTGCAGAGTGTGTCCCACTTCCAGAATTTCTCAGGGTATTTTTTGTTTATTGGCAGTTGAGTCCCTACTATCTGCCTTGTTTGACAAGAGTGGTACAGGTCTGCTGCTGCATGGCGGCCATCTTGGATTTCTTCCCAAGAGTAATTTTCATTCTTATGGTAGAAACAGTATATCTTTGCTATCTTCCTCTAAATCTACACCAACTGTGAGGTTTTTGATAATAATTTAGTCTAAAGACAACTAAATGGTCTTAAGAGCCCAAATATGGTCATTCTGGTCCATCAGATTGATAAAATAACAATTATTTTCCTGGAAATCTTGGATTGCTAAGCTTCATGGATAACTAAGCAATTCATATACATCCCAGAAGGTATTAGGTAAACCCCATGAAAATTGAGACCTGCAACATTGAGATATTTTCTAGGAATCTAGTGATCTGGAATCCACTTATGAGCAAGATATAAAAGTTGTTTCACCTTAGACTACTCACCATGAAGAAATAAATAAAAAGCTGACGGACCTCTTTGGGTCTTGGAAGCAATTGACACATCATTCAACCAGACATGATCCAGGTTTTGTAGGCATCAAAGTTTGCATAATTTTAGAGGTACACTTCAAGAAAAACAAATATAAACTTGTGAATACTGGATTTGGCACAAATGTCAATATCGCCATTCACCAAGAAACAATGTTTTAGTCAGCAACACACTACATATATGATTGGGATGCAATAAGATTGTAATAGAGCTCAAATATTTTACATTGTCTGATGATGTCATAGCCAACATAACATTGTAGCATAATAAATTTCTCATGTGTTTCTAGTGTAAACCAACCTACTGCACTGACATTTGTATAAAAGTACAGCACATGCAATTATATATAGAACATAATACTCGACAATGATTAAAAAAAAACCACAATGTTAACTGGCTTATACATTTACTGTACCAAACTTTTAAAAATTATTTTGGAATGTACTTCTTTTATTTAAAAAAAAAAAAGCTAACTTTAAGACAACCTTAGCCAGGTATTCCATAAGGAAGCATTGTTGTCATAGGAGATGACAGTTCTGTGCATGTTATTGCCCTTGAACACTTTCCAATGGGACAAGATATGGAGGTGGAAGATTGTAATATTGATGATCTTGATCCTGTGTAGGTCTAGGCTAATGTATGTGTTTGTGTCTTAGTTTTTCACAAAATGTTTAAAAAGTAAAAATATAAATAGATAAAATTAAAAAATAGAATAAAGCTTATAGAATGAGAATATAAAGAAAATTTTTGTACAGATGGACAATGTGTGTATTAAGCTGTGTTATTATAAAAAAGTCCAACATTTTAAAAAAAATGAAAAGTTTATAAAATCGCAGTAAGCTAAAGTTAATTTTTTATTCAGGAAATATATTTTTAATTTTTTTTTAATTTTACAGATGAAGGGAAAATTCAGGGTTAGGTATATAAATGTTCATTATGCAGGCATCCTTGTTAATGAGGTGTGTCCTTCCCTCCCCAGCAGTTTCCCTCAACTGCCAATCCCACATCTTCTCCCCTGGCAGTTTCTCATGACTGCCAATCCCTTTCCCATAGAACTATAATAATTGTTCAAAGTCTGTTTATAAGTGAGAACATATGGTACTCTATTTTTTGTTTGTGTGACAGATCACTGAGTATGATAGACTAAATTCATCTAAGTTGCTGCAAAGTCCATACGTTTGTCCTTCTTTATTTCTGCATAATATTCCATTGTGTATATGTGCAACATTTTTTTTATCCAGTCAGGTTTCAATGGGCAGCACGGTTGGTTCCATGTTTTTTCTATTGTGAATAATGCATGTGCAAGTATATTTTTTGTAGAATGATTTGAATTACTCTGAGCATATTCCCAATAGGTGTATTGCTGGGTCATATATAAGGTCAATTTCTAGTTCTTTCAGAAATCACCACAGTGTTTTCCAAAGAAGTTGCACTAGTTTGCATTTCCACCAGCAGTGTAGAAGTGTTCCTTTTTCTCCACATTCTTGCCAGTCTGTTGTTGATTGTTTTATTAATAATGACCATTCTTGCTGGAGTTAGGTAGTATCTCAGTGTGGTTTTGATTTGCATTTCTCTGATGATTAGTGAGGCTGAGCACTTTTTCATGTGTCTGTTGGCTGCCTGTATATCGTCTTTTGAGAAGTGTCCATTCATGTCTTTTGCCCACTTTTTAATGGAACTAGTTTTTTTTTTTTCTTTTCAGTAGGTTTGAATTCCTTATAGATTCTAGATGTTAGGCGTTTGTCTGATATGCAGTTGGCAAATATTTTTTCCCATTCTGTGGATGTTCCACTTTCTTGATGGCTTCTTTTGCTTTACAGAAGCTTTTCATTTTGCTGAGGTCCCACTTGTCTATTTTACCTCTTATGGTGTGGCACTTGGGGCTTTGATCAGGAATTGGTTGCCAGTTCCAATTTTCAAAAGGGTATCTCCTGCACTTTCTAAAATTCTTATAGTTTGAGGTTTTACATTTTGGTTCCTGATTCATTTAGAGGAAATTTTTGTGTATGGTGATAAGTAGGGGTCCTGTTTCAATCTTCTGCACGTAATCAGCCAGTTTTCCCAGCACTATTTACCGAATAGGTTCTCCTCTCCCCAGTGTTGTGTTGGAGGCTTTGCCAAAGATGAGTTGGCTGGGAAATTGAGGCTTTGCTTCTGGAATCTCTCTCCTGTTTCATTTATCTGCATGTTTGTTCTTGTACCAACCTTGGCTGTTTCAGTTTTTGTGGCCTTATAGTAAAGTGTAATACCTCCTGCTGCGTTTCTTTTGATAAGGATTATTTTGGCTTTCAGTGGTCATTTATGTTTCCATATGAATTTGTGTATTGTCATTTTCAGGTCTGAGAAGCATGATGCTGGTAATTTAATGGATATCTGGTTGAATCTCTAGATTGCCTTTGGTAGGCTGGACGTCTTAAGAATGTTGGTTTTTCCAACCTATGAACATGGATTTTTGTTGTTGTTGTTGTTAGTTTGTGTCTATGTGGATTTTCTTGAGCATTGTTTTGTAGTTCTCATTGTAAATATCTTTCATTTCTCTGGTTAGAAAGATGCCAAGGTATTTTTTATTTTTTATTTTTTTGTGGCTATTTTGAATGGGATTGTGCTTTTTATTTGGTTCTCTACCTGCTTGTTGTTAGTGTGTAAGAATGCAACTTTTTGCACATTGATTTTTTACTTCGAGACTTTGAAAAAGTACTTTATCAGTGCAAACAGATTTTTGACAGATTATCTTGGTTTTTTGACGTATAGGATCATATTGTCAGCAAAGAGGAGTAACTTAACTTCCTCTTTTCTTACTTGGATACCCCTGATTTCCTTACCTTGTCTAAATGCTCTAGCTAGGACTTTCAACACAGTATTCAACAAGAGGGGTGTGAGTGGACACACTTGTCTTGTTCTGGTTTTCAGGGGAAATGCTTCCAGTTTCTGTGAGTTTAGCAATATGCTAACTGTGAGCTTGTCATAGATGTTGCTTACTGTTTTGAAGTATTTTCCTTCTATACCTAGGTGTTTGAGGGTTTTTATCAAGAAAGGATGCTGGATTGTATCAAAAGTTTTTCTGCATCTAATGATATAACCATGTGTTTCTTGTTTTTACATCTGTTGATATATTTAATTACATTTATGTCTTGTGGATATTGAACCAGTCCTGCATTCTGAGCAGGAAGCCTACTTGTTCATGGTGGATGATTTTTGAGATGTGTTTTTGGATCCGATTTGCTAGAATCTTGTTGAGAATTTTTGCATCTATGTTCATAAGTGACATTTGCCTGTACTTCTCTTGTTTTATTGGATCTTTACCCAATTTGGCTATCATTGTGATTTCAGCTTCATAAAATGATTTGGAGAATATTCTATCTTTCTCAATTGCCTGGAATTTTTTCAATAGGCTTGGTATCAGCTCCTCCCTGTACGTTTTATGGAATTCTGCTGGAAAACCATCCAGTACAGGCCTTTTTCTTCGGCAGGTAGTTTTCTTAGGATGGAATCAATTTCCTGGGTTGTTATTGGTCTATTTAGTGTCTCAATGCTTTCTTTTTTCAATCTTGGGAGGTTGTGTGATGTCAGAAAGTTCTCCATTTTATTGAGGTTCTCCATTTTTTTAAATCAACATTGTTTCCATTCAAGTGTGCATAGTAATCTCTGATAATCTGTATTTCTTTGGGGCAAATTGTGATTTGATCTTTTGTATTTCTGATTGTGTTTATTTGGGATTTTTCTCTCTTTTTCTTGGTCATTCTGGCTAGGGATTCATCAATACTGATAATTTTTTAAAGAACAAGCTTTTTTTGTTGGTGGTGGTATTGGTGTTTTCTATGATATTTTTGGCTTCTATGTCCTGTATTTCAGCTCTTATTTTGGTAATCAGAATTTTTCTGAAGTTTGGTGGTCTTTTCTTTTCAGTTCCCTTAGGTGATTTGTTAGGCTATTAACTTGTGATCTTTCCATTTTCTTGATGTGTCTTTGTAGGGATATAAATTCTCCTCTTATAACTGTTTTCATGGCATCCCAGAGGTTTTGGTAACATGTTTGTTCATTTTCATTTGTTTCCAGGAATATTTTAATTTCTGTTTTGATTTCTGAGTTCACCCAGTAGTCGTTCAGCATCATGCTTTTTAGTGTTCATATCTTTGCAAGCTTTGGGAAAATTTTGTTTGTGCTGATATTTATTTTTATTCCACTGTAGTCTGAGAAGGTGTATGGCAATAATTCAACCTTATGGAATTAGTTTTTTTTTTTTTTTTTGAGTTAGAGTCTCAATTCATTGCCTAGACTGGAGTGCAGGGCACACTCCTGGCCACTGCAGCTTCAACCTGCTGAGCTCTGGTGATCCTTCCACCTCAGCCTTCCAAGTAGCTGGAACTACAGGCATGCTACCATGCCCAGCTAATTTTTTGATTTGTTGTAGAGATGAGGTCTCGCCAAGTTACCCAGGCAGTTCTTGAACCCGAGGGCTCAGGCAATCCACTCACTTCGGCCTCCCAAAGTGCTGGTATTACAGGCTGAGCCACCAAGCCGACCTGGAATTTGTTTATTCTTGAGGTATTGCTGAGGATGTGATGGATCTGAAGTTTGTTCAGTGTGGTGGTGAGTAGAATGTGTATCCTGTTCTTGTTGGGTGGAATATTCTGTAGGTATCTATTAAGTCCATTTGGTCAAGTTAAGGTTCTGAATCTCCTTGTTGACTTTTTTACCTTTATGGTATATCTAGGACTGTTTGTGGGGTATACAAGTCCCTAGCTATAATAGGGTTAGAGTCAATATCCTTTTTTAAAAATGTACTTAGTAGTTGCTTTATAAATGCTGATGCTCCTGTGTTGGGTGCATATATGTTAGGATGGATATTTCTTGTTGATGGATTAAAAGTTTTACCATTATATAGTGTCCTTTGATATCTTCTTAACTTTTTGATATCTTAAAAGTTGTTTTGTCTGACATTAAGATCATGACTCCTGCCTTCTTCTGTGATCCATTTACCTGGAAACTCATTTTCCATCATGTAACTTTGGACTGTGTGCATCCCTTGTGGTAAGATAAGATTCCTTGATGCAGTAAATTATTGAGTCATAGTTTCTTATCCAGTTTGCCATTATGTGCCTTTGCAGGGGTCATTTATTCCATTTGCATTCAGACTGATTATTGAAATGTGATTGTTTATCCCTCATCATGAGTTTCTTATAAAGTTTTTTTCGTTTGTTTGCTTGTTTTCTTTTAGCTTTGGTGTTGACATATGTGTGTGTTTTCAAGTTTGCTGTTTTGATGTATTCTCTATTGATTCTGTGCTCTGCTATTCTCTTGGGAGTGGTGTGGTCATTCTTTTTTTTTTTTCTTTCTTCTGTGCTTGATACCCTTTAAAGCATCTCTTGTAGAGCTTGTCTGGAAGGTGCATATCTCTTAGGGATTGAATATCTGGGAAGGATTTTTATTATCCATTGCTGGTGAAGCTAAGCTTGGCTGGATAGGAAATTTTGGGTTGAAATTGTTTATCTTTGAGGATTTTGAATATTGGACTCCAGTCTCTTCTTGCTTACAGTGTTTCTGCCGAAAAGTGTGCGGCTATTCTTATTGGATTTCCCTGGTAGGTACTCTGATATTTCTTTCTTGCTGCCTTTAGTATTTTTGCTTTCTTTGTTTAGGCGAATTACTATATGTCTAGGGGTTAGTCTTCACATTTGATGGTTGTAGAGGCTCTCTGTATCCCTTGTGTTTGACTGGTCACATCTCTGGTGAGATGGGGAATGTTTTCTTGGATAAACTTCTGGAATACTTGCCCAAGGTGTTCTCCATTTTCTTTTCTTCTTCTAGGATATCAATCTGGCATAGGTTCAGTCCCTTGATATAATCACACATGTCTTATAGGCTTTGTTCTTTCTGTCTGAGTTTTCTTTCTATGTTTTCTACAGATCAGGTTAATTCTGTTTTCTGGTTTTCAAGTTCTGAGATTCTTTCTTCTGCTAGGTTATTTCTGCTTTCCATGTCTGTCATTTTGTTATTTAATTCCTGGTTGAAAGCTTTTTTGTGGACAAAATCTCTGTTACAAGTTATTTCAGTTTTGCATCTTTTCTATTTATTTATTTATATTTATTATAAAGATATGGGGTACAAGTCAAGGTTAGGCGTACAAACACTGATCATGCAGGTACTCTAGTTGATGCATCTTTTCTTTATTAAATATTATTTCATTGTTCCATCCATTCCCTAATCCTTGTCATATTCTGGGGCCAGTCATTGGTGACTTCCATTGTTTGGGCTCTGCAGTCTGATTTTCCAGGTGTTTTCTCTTTGTTACACTGGAAATTATCTGCGGTCTTCATTGGTTTTTCCTCATTTGTGACAGATCTCTTATTTATTTCTATTTTTTTTTTGTAGTTCTGTTATCAATGGCCCTGAGAGTAGCTTTTACTTTTGATATTTGCTCAGTCCTCTATTCTTCCTTGATCCAGGCTCTGGATTTGTTCTATTATGAAACAGGGCTATGAGTGAGAAACTTTACTGTCTCTTGCAGTTTTGACTTAAATAAGGTAGAGGAGGGAGAGCTAGGATTTAGAAACTACTTACAAATTACAATATTCACTTATTGTGGTGTGTGTTCCTTGAGATCCACTCTCCACTATCACTCTATATGATGATGCAATGGGTACCTGCATGTACCACCTGTTTCTCAGTAACGACAGTGACCAGAACGTAGAAAAGTAGAATGAAATAAGATGAAGAAATACTTATAAATAAATAAATAAATAATAAAAAACACAGAACAATGAAAGCAGAACCAAAAGCAAAAAACTATTAAGCACACACACACAGACACACACACACACACACACACACACACACACACACACACCAAAACAAAATGGAATAACCATAAAACAAAAAGCAACAACAAAAAACCAGGAAATCCAAATACACACACACCCCCATCACAAAATGAATGGAGAAGAAAACGAGAAAGAAGTAAAAAAATTTTATAAAAGAGTTCAGATTGAACCCTCACACATATATTCACACACATACATTAAACTAAAAAAATAGAAGAATAAAAGAGAGAAAAACAAACTGAAAATAAAACCTGAATGATGAACACACAATTACTCAGTCTTTCACCTACACCCATAAACAGAAAACAAAAGAAGAGAAAAAAGAAAAAAAAGGGGGGGGTAGGAGGCAGATTGAATCCTCACACATTCATACACAAAGGAAAAACATTTAAATTTAGAAAAACTAACATACAAAAAATTTTCAAAAATTAAATAAGAATCCTGCCCTCTTTGGCCGGTTCTGTAATTGTTCCTCTCATCTGCTCTCTGGTGTTTCCTGCAGAGGTTCAACCCCATTCTCTTTCTCCCCAGTGTGCTGACCAGGGAGAATGAGGCGAGGGGGGCCGTGAGTGGGGTTGCAGTCTGCCTCTCCCACCCTTGTATAGCTAGGAAGATTCCCTCTGGTGGGGAAGTACAGTATTGCCTCTTCCCCAGGAGCTCACATGGAGGAGGGAGGTTGCCCCAACTAGGCCTATCCTGGAGTGGATTCCTCTTATTGTGACTGATGAACTAGGCTCTACCTGGGTTCATCCCTCTCACACATGCCCCAGCCATGTGGGTCTGACATTCATAAGATTGCTGGGGAGTTGAGTTGGCCCCAGACTCACCGCTGATCTCTTTGGAGATCTTCCTCATCCTTTTCTGGCCAGACCCTTTGTCCTGGCTGAATCAGGGTAGAGTGTGGGGAACCTGAGACTCAGCACTTGTCCTGTCCCTCTGGAGTTTGTGCTTTCAGGATATTCCCTCTGGGTCACAGTCAGTCCCTGACTAGTTGATCTGCTGGTCACAGAGATCAGGTCTGTTGCTCTGGGGTGAGCAAACAGGAGCATTTTCCTGCTCCGTTTTTAAGATGGTGGCAGGGTGCCTCTTTCATCTTCTCCAGTGGAGCTCTGCCTCTGGGCTCCCTTTGCCACCCTTGCTGACAGTGTCTGGGACAGGTGCTGCAGTGGTGAGGCAGAGCCTGAAGCCGGCAGTCTCTCCCTTCAGCTTCTCCCCAGGAAGACTTTTGTCATTTTTTAAAAAAGGGTGCTCAACTGCTGCATCTGGGGGAGCTCCAAGGTCCAAGCCCCCAGCTGCAACACCAAGTGCCTCACCAGCAGAGCTTCAGCTGCTTGCTCCCAAGCCCTGGCTCAGTCAGCCACTCTCACATGCCCCCTCACTCGCCAACACATACATGAAATTTTCCATACACTTACTCACTCACACTAGTTCTTGCAAAGTCTGACCGACTCAGCTACCGTTCTTCTCCCTCTCCTTGAGGAAATAAATTTTAAAAGTTAATTTAATGCAACCTAAGTGTCCAGTATTTATATAAAGTATACAGAAGTTTGCCAAGGACTTACAGTAATGTCCTAGGCTTTCATGTTCACTCACCATTTACTCACTGCCTCATTCTTTGCAACTTCCTGTCCTATAAACTCCATTCATCCTAAACATCCATGTAAATGAATAATTTTTAAATTTTTTACACTATTTTTTACTGTAACTTTTCTATGGTTCAATATGCAAATACAGATTGTGTTATAATTGCCTGCAGCATTCAGTACCGTAACCCACTGTACAGGTTTGTATCCTAGAAACTTAGTATAGCCTAGGCAAATAGTAGGCCGTACCATCTAGGCTTGGGTACATACACTCTATGATGTTTACACAATGACAAAATCACTTAACAATGCATTTCTCAAAACATATTAATGTCATTAAGCAATGGATGATAGTATTTATTTTAATTACCCGGTAAATCTTTTAAATATTTTTTCCTATGTTTTGGCTGTGTATTTTGAAATTACAAATTCTGAATTGTATCACAAAGAATATGTTAAATATAATTTTTATAAAGAATATTTGAGATAATTTAGTATTTCTTTTTATACATTTGCTGAACAGTAACACATTCAAAACATTTCTAGTTCTGAATATTTTTAACGATTTCATTTACATTAGTCATAAAATATTTGAGACAAACAATATATGGATAAATGTAAGTATTAATATTTGTGATGATGATATGCATTTTGGGGCTGGGAATTCTGTATTGAAGTAGAATGGTTATATCATTGTTCACAGTGAACATTGATTTCTTTATTGACTTTATAGCTAATTGAGGTCTTGAGTGAACTCATATTTATTTATATGCAATTTGTTTTGTTAAATGTTAGTTTGATTTAAATTTAGTTTTATGTTTCAATTTTGGCATTTTCTAAAATTTACCATA
The DNA here is from genome assembly GCF_000164805.1 of Carlito syrichta. NCBI lineage: Eukaryota > Metazoa > Chordata > Mammalia > Primates > Tarsiidae > Carlito > Carlito syrichta. The sequence goes on along the minus strand of NW_007245824.1, from coordinate 854,449 downwards.
TCCTACTCCAGTGCTGCCACTAGAGTGTGTGGTGCCCCAGGAGAATATTTATTTTTTATTTTTTTGAATTGGAGTCTCACTCTGTCTCCCAGGCTGGAGTTCCAAACACACTCAGGGCTAACTCCAGCGCTGACCTGCTGGGCTCCAGCGATCTTTCTGCCCCAGCCTTCCAAGTAGCCAGAACTACAGGTACAGGCTAATTTTTTAGTTATTGTAGACACAAGCTCCTGCCAAGTTGCCCAGGCTGGTCTCAAACCCACAGCCTCAGGCAATCCATTTGCCTCGGTCTCCCAAAGTGCTGAGATTACAGGTTGAGCCACTGAGCCCGGCCAGGAAAATATTTGTGTGTATGTGTAGCTGTTGTCTGTACAAACTATTTGATTAGGAAATGTTTACAAAGTACATAGTATAGTGATTTTAAATGAAGATGTAGAAATTATTAAATAAAATCTTCATTTTCAGTGAAGGTTTAGAAAAACAGGTAAACAATTACTTAGATACTTCACAAGATTCTTTGTAGTATACAGCTACCAAGTTTATCTGTTCAGTTACAGAAACTATCAAACAAGTTTTTACTGTTAAATGTGTTGTTACTGTAAAAATGTATCTCCTTTATCCTAGTGAAATATAGCACAATTCTTTATTATTCATCACTCCCAGGATCCACAAATTTTTTGTATTGAAAATTTGTAGAAATTATTGTCACAAATTTCTGAATGCTGCTTATTTTGTTTACATAATTGTTTAAGACTCTACCTCCTCTACTATCCTACACATTAATACTGATTTCCATTTCTCAACGATTGTTTCTGTACTTAGTTAATGATGATGACAGATGCTAGTCTTACAAAAAATATTAATGAACATGGAACATTTGAGCCATATTTATTTTCTTGTCATGCTACATTTACTCTTTAAAATTTTATGACACAAATGTAGAACATACATTACAAATGTGTCTGTTCTTGAAGTCATATGCCATAATCATTGCACTCTAAGACTGTAATCTTCTTCAGTGTTGACCACTTCATTGCCTTCTACATCTTACTATTTGCATGCAGAATAAACTAGGGAGGCATGGACTGAGTGAAAAGAACATTCTAATTTGTGCTAGACTGTTTATCATTTGTCTAATGAATCTTAAGACCTATCAGAATGAGCATGATGCAATTGTTTTAATCAGAGGAAGGGTTGGTTATATAATGTCAGGACTCAGCAGAAAAAATGTGAAGAAACATTGCTAAAAAAAATGATGAATTTCAAAATAGCAATATCAGAGAATTAAACCAAGAGTGAGACCATTTCAAAGCAGTTCCTTAGGATATTGCATATTGTGAAGATGACCCTCACTGGAGATAGAACATGAGTCAGAATGGTTCTTTGATGTTGTCACATCTTGTAGGAGACTGATGTGGTCATCCCCAGAAGACCTGTTACTAGAGGAGATTGAATGATTGTATGGTATGTCAGCAGTGGTTAAGGAGTGTACACAGGTTAAAATTTTTCTTCACTCTTGCTGCTTTCAGATGCTGTAGACCAAAGGCAGCACCTAAGTGGAGGCAAAAGGATTGTTTTGAGGTTTCTTCTTGCCCAAGCCCAGAAGTTTCAAAAATAAAGTGACCTGAGTCTCTCTTGAAACTGAATTACTTCCTTAAAATATATATTTTAATGTTCCCTTTTGTAAGTGACATCACTGAATAATAAACCTTTCAAAATCTTTTAACCTGAATTTTTTGATAATTAAAAGTAATATTAAAGTACAACCTAACTGTATGTAAATTTCTGATACAACAACTTTAATAACATAGAAGTTTATAAAATAAAATTTTATAATCAAGTTATAGAAAAGTAGTTCATTTGAATTGTCAATTTTAAAGCTATTAATATCCAATATTAAATAGCTATTATATGCATCTTTGGTAGCTTAGATGAAAATTGTGTGCTTAGGATAATATTTTCCAGTCCATCAAAAATATTGTCAAAGAAATTTAAACATGGAAATCTAAACTATTATAATGTGCACAATTATATAACTTTTTTTAAAAGTATTTTAAGCTCTTTATAAGCATTCATCCTTTCAGAATTGTTATGCGGTAGACATATCATTATACTAAATAAGTGCTTAACCATTTCTGTAGAAATATAAACCACAGTTAAACATAAAATCTTTCAGTGCTTTAAAAGTAAGATAATAAACACATAAATTTGTATTATACTTAATAGCATTTTCTTCACCCTGTCCTTTATCTTCAGTGTCCATTTTTTATTAGTCTCAGTTGATTTTTACTCCTTAGTGTTCGACAAATAGTTTTTCTTCTGTGAATTTCACAAACAATTTAGTTTAGAATTCAATTCTATTTATTCTATCTTGCTCTCAGGCTGCTCTCAGCCTATGGGACAGATTTTCCTCAGTTTTCTAAAAACACAAAGGGATCATATTACTTCTCCTGAAATTATTCAATAAAGTCCAACATCCTTCAAATTCAAAATAAAAAGGTAGGTCTGGCACATATTGGTGATCTGGCACAGACTGAATTCTCTTCTTTCATTCTGTTAATGTAACATTCATCTATCTATTCATATTCATGGACCACTAAGTTTCTGTCATGCACAATTTTAAGTCTAGGATCATAGCATTAGTAAGCAATATGGTTTTTGTTCTTATGTGACTGGTGGTCTAGTGGGGAAAAATATAATGAAAATGAAAACATAATTTTGGAAGGTGATAATAATCTTAAAAATAATGAAATGGGTATAGTTTGATAATAATGTGGTTTGGAAAAGAGGGACAGCATAAAAATCTTCCTGGAAAGAGAAACATCTGGGTGAAGGCATGAATTGAAATTGCAATAACACAAAGACAATAAAAGATCCTCTCAGGCAAAAAGAAGATAAGATTTAAAGTCTCTGATATATGGGAAAGCGAGACTTGTTCAACAAACAGAATGAAAGTAAGTCAGAAGCATAATCAAGAGGAAACAGGTAGGAAAAGAAGTGGAAATGAAAAGCAGGGTTGTGCAAAGTATCATTATGTTATCACAAATGATCCTTTACATACTTCTGCATAAGTAGCTTCATGCCATCCTAATTCTTTCTTTTTATTGTGCTAGAGGAATCAGATTACTATCATTTTTTTTCATTAATTTTCATTTTTATTTGGATTGAGTGTTCCATTTATGTGTGTCATCTGCTTATCATGGTTATTATACTTAATATGATGCTTCTGAACATACTTTTCCATTTTTAGCATTTAATTGAAATCTTGGTAACTAGGATGGTGTCTAAACATTTTTGCATTATCTCAGCTGTAGCCCATTTTTAAGTACTCTGAGGATCCTAACTAGTTTTTTAATTTTAAAGCCAATTAATTAAAATACAAAACAAAGAAGAAAAAAATTTATATGAGCTCACAAAAACACCACGTTATAATATACTCGCAACTGTTTTCATTAAGAAAATCAATATCTTATTCTTTAGAATTTAAATGTCTACTTTTATCACATGGTTATGAATACATATCACAAGATTTTTAAAATGTTAAAAAATTCTTTAGTAACAAATTTTCAGTGCCAAACACTATGTTCTGACAAGATTAACATTGATGCATGCAAATACAGAAATTAATGTACAATAAAGTTTTGAGAAGCTACTACCAGCCCTGTATAATTTCTAACTTCCAGGTATTTATGAATTTATGATAGATTCATGGAGATTTATCTTTCTTTAAATCTAAGAATGAGTGATCAAATTCATTCGTAAACATAGATTGCAAGGATTAGGATAAACATCAATCCTAGAAATGGCACAGTTTTTGGTCAACTTCCTAGGATAATAGCATAAAATAATTGTGGAAGTCAACAAAAGATTGGAGATGTGGCCTTAGAGTAAAGACCCAATACTATATGTTGCCTTGCCACTTGGGAAAAAAACAAGGTCTCTAAGTGCCTGACGACAAGTTCTCCTTTCCAAATGTTCCCACAGGTAAAGTCCTTTCCTTTTTATGTAGACCAGGTAGAATTCCTGCTTATTCCTGAGCAGCAGGTCTTATTTTCTTGTTATCTAGTGAAAATATTCAAATGAGAAAATCACGTCTTCCTTTGGAGACAAAATGTCACCCCACTTTCTTGTTGCTACAAAACCTGCCTCTTACAGCTTCTGCTTCTTCATTCTGTTTTCAAATACAGCCTCCATCTGGCCCTATGTTGCACATTGTGCATGCTGTGCGTGTTGTGTTCTTCTGGGCTAAGAGTACATGTGATTAATAAACTGCTGTAACCCTCAACTGCCCAGTTTCAGGTATTATGTTTGGCCATTCCCATAATTCCAGAATGAGAAGGCTTTTCTCCTTGTCAAACAGCCATTAAGTACATTTAGTGTGGCCACGTAGAAGTCAGCTACTCTCAATTCTTGGAATATATTTAGTATTTAATCATGAAAGAGTTGTTTGTGCTCATAATTGTCTTCATATGTTAATTAGACTACCACTACTTTCATGTAATTAAAAATATGACTAACGCTCAACTTCTATTATTAGTCGTAACTTTTAATAATATAACATAATAACCATATACTAATTAATAACAATTATCAGTTTCTACTCTTAAAATTATAGTTTTCATTTAACAATAAACTCAGTAATTCACACGCATATGTTCTAGCAGCTTTCTAGACAATTTGATCATGATATATATCAAAGTTTTATTGCAGATTGCCAAATGAGAAAGAAAAGAGGTGCTTTAAAAGACATTTCATTTGTTATTCTTCATTGAGGCATTCATGTAGAAAAACTCATACAAACAACAACAGAGTGACAGATTAAATAAATAGTTATTTAAGGATTATAAGAATGGTGTGCTTATTGGATCTTTAAATCTAATTTTCCATAATAATTTCTTAATATTGTTAACGTCAGAACAATCACCCAAGGTTTTTTATAATAATACTACTACTTTCCTGAGAAAGACATAAATAGTACCAGGAAAAATATTTTCCCAGACAAAATTTAGGATGAGAGGTTTTTGTTTTTTGCAAATTCTAGACTACATTTTATCTTAAAATATATTTTGCAGTTAGATATTATTTTATTTGAAAATTCTCCTCATCTCATGTACTATTTTCTTAGTTTAAATCTATTTGTAAACTTTTTACATTTGCCACTGCATCAGATATAAAACCATAGAATATTGTAATTCTATTTAGTTTCCAGACAGCAACATGAATTCCAGTACATTTTTTTTCTGCCATAGATGATCTACATTTCCTCTTTCAGCTCTCAAGGTTTATATTCTGACTACTTTATATAAATATTTACAAAGAAAAGAAGTATAAGCAGAAAATTTATTAAAAAATGGAGTCAAAGCCTTGTACTATTTCAAAAGTAAAACATTTGCAAAACTGCTTGATTCCACTGAGAAAAATCTGCATACATTTATCACTGTTTTGACATAAACATCTTTGAAATCTTGAGAATATCTGTGGTTTTTCAAATTGAATAAGATTAATAGAAAGTACTTATGAAATTTTGAAAGTTATATATTACAAAATTCAAGAATCTTGTGTTTAAGATTTATTCAGTTGACATTTTTAGATTCATTAGTTAAACGTTTTCTTTACTAAAGTATTACGTGAGCCAGATGGTACATAAGGTAAAAATGCAAGGGAGTGATTTAAGAAAAAAACATCAGTAGGCAAATTCTAGAACTAGTATCTGAGATGGCATTTCCCAATAAGAGTGTAACCGGTTCTTGGAGAGGATCACGTTTTTCATTGTGCTGCAAATTCAATACACTACAAGATGTATGCCATTCTTGGTTCTCAATTAACGGGTTATGGTGCCCACTCTCAGTTACTGGGACCACAGTATTATCTTTCAGTTACAACTGTACGTAGTTTGTACAATTTCTGGAAAAGACAGTGTTGAATTTCTATATAATGTATTCTGGACAACATTATCTAACAGATATGTTTTTTATATTGGTGAGTGCACAGACTATATTTCTACTTTCCCTTCTTCATTTCTACAAAAAGTGATGATGTATTTCAAAAGCATTGATTTTCTTTTTGACATTCATTCCTATTTTTTTCTATTCCTTTTTTTATTCTCCATGACAACATTCATCAAGTTACCACATTCTTCTGACTTAAAGAAATTTGGCTACTTGGACTTTAATTTTACACATAGCTACAACATCCCTATAATACTTTTGACACTAATTTATTTATCATCTCCCTCTCTATTTTCTACCTTCAAAATGTTATACTACATTAAGTAAAGTGTGATGTCCAGTTCCAATTTTTTCTGATTTTCTACTGCTAATCAGGAATATAGAAATCACAGAAGTTATTTTAACAAAGAAAAGATTATATGAAGACTTAAGTTTGAAGAAGTAATGGAAAATGGAAAGATTAAAAAAAAATATGGGGTGGGCGTCAAGGTATCAGAGAGCCAATAACAGTAGAAAATAGCTACCCTAAAGTAGTGGAAGAAAGAATGGAGGAAGTTAGGATTGTAAGTATTAGGTCAAAACCCTTGAATAACTGAGATCCAGAAAAAAAACACTACCGAATTGATACTTATGCCAGTGTCCAGTAAAGAACTGTGACGTTCTCTTAAAAATCTAACAAAATCACCAGATGAGCAACCTGATACAGTGTATGTATTGAACCAATATTTATTATATCTTGCTAAGCTTTCAAGGGCACAAGACTTGCATCTAGTAATCAAGTAGGTAAAAGCAGGATTGCTCTCTGTCTTTTTTTTCTCTATCACTCTCAGTGGACAATTGCAAAATTTGTGCTTCTCAATCTTTCTAGATAATGAAGGATAAATGATCCTAGAACCTGCAGGTTGGAGTAATAGAATTCTTCTACGGATTCATTCTGAAGCATGAATACCATTGGGATATTTGGGACTTGAAGAGCTGACAGATCAACAGATAAGGAAAGATATTATTCTACTGGTGGGTGAATTTTGGGGGCTATAAAGAAGTGCTAGCATTGTTGAAACTCATAGAATTCACTCAACTATCTCCGGGTACTTCTAAGCTTGGTGACAATAATCAATTGGCAGCGGCAGTGACCATGGACTGACAAGGCTAGGTTACTAGGTATTCAGAATCCTCCATGATCTACGTCTACACCACTCTACTGAACAAGCAAACCAACAAGCTGAAGTTACAGCTCAGAGTAGGGGTAATTGTTGATTGAGAAGGAAGATGCATATTAACTACAGCCTTGAGAATAGTTGCTGCAGCAAGAAAGCTTATTCCACTTGACTTTTGGTATCACATCATTTTTAGACATTGTAGTCAGCCATTCCTCCAAAGGAATTATAACAGAATAAACTTGGTATAAGATATAGGCAGATTTGAATGTTGCAATGGTTAAACAGAAGTCAAAGCAGGTGCACTGCCCATTACTCCTTGATCATGTGAGTCCAGCTGAGTTGCAGTAGACATGTTCCATGCACACTGACAGTATTTTATCTCAATCCCCCCTGTCACTGTGCTTGTGATGAAGGGTTTTCTACAGTGCCACGGGAGC
>NW_007245824.1:844571-846835 GCF_000164805.1 Carlito syrichta | reverse complement strand
CCACGGGAGCTAGTTAGACACATTAGTGGTTGGAATTCAGACTTTGAGACTTGACGACCTGCCAGATGGTGTTGGTACCGCTGGGGAAGTTCAATGGGACTGTTTATAGTAGCATAAAAAGAGTTCTAACTAGAATCCACTGATAAAGATATTGCTGAAGTGATGGTCACATAATCAAGAAAGAAAACATAAAAGAACAAGTGATTTATTATACCTCCTCCAGCATATCAATCTTCCTTTGGGTGCTCCTCCTGGAAGAGCTGAAATGGTAGCCAGCTGGCAAAAGAGAAATGTGTTGGCTGAGTCTCTGCACTAACTGAACAAAATTAACAGAGAAAGGTGAGCTTTGAAAGAAAATATCTTAAAATTAGTATATTAATTGAACATTGTTTATTTCTTAGACCCCTAATTTTATTTTTTGTACCCAAATGATTGCTAATATATAGTAAATAAGCTGAAAAGAATGTCTCTGAGAAACCTTTGTATTTTTTGAGTTATAGAATACAACAAAACAAAGAGATAGTTAGACATTGAACAATGATGACAACAGATCTCATACCACACATGTACATATCTGCCCTTTCTGAAAGTTCACTTTCCTGGTTCTCACTGGTGGTGTAGGGCTGAGTATTCCTGGTTCTCACTGGTGGTGTAGGGCTGAGTATGACATTGACATTTAGCAAGACTTCTCATTTCAAATATATAGAGGCTAAGCTATAAGGGAGCTAAAATGTGCCTTGTTTGCTTGTATACTGGTATTTTCTTTTCTTTCTAAATTTGTATTTTCATTTATTTAAGACTTTTATAATTTCTCTAAAATGTATATTTTTGAGGGGCAGACACTTTACGGCTGTCATTATATTAATTCCTAGGTGTATGCAGTTTTTAAGATATAAGTATCTACTCTTTTTTACTGTAAAGATGTGGGGTACAATTCACAGTTAAGAATGCAAACATTGATTATGCAGGTAACCTTGTTGATGAGGTATGCCCCCCCTCCTCTAGCAGTTTCCCTCAAATGCCAATTCCAACCCCCGCCCCTGACATTTTCCTACTACTGAGAATCCCTTTCTTATAATATTATAATTGTTCAAGGTCCGCTTATGAGTGAGAACATATGGTACACTGTTCTTTGTTTCTGTGATAGATCACTGAGTATAATCAACTCTAAATCTACCCAAGTTGCTGCAACTCTTAGAAATTATAATTAAAATATAAAATACAATGCAAAACTTTTATGAGTAAAAATTGTGTAATTATTCAAACATGGAAATCAGCATATTCAACATCTTAATCATTTATCAACTTTTTTTATGAGGAGAACTTTCAAACATGTCTCTTCTTACTAAATTAAAATATACGATACAATATTGTTAACTCTAGTTATCATACTATGCAATAGACCATCATAAGTTATTCCTGTCATCTAACTGGGGCTTTGTATCTGTTGTCCGATCTATCATAATGTAACATTCCCCTTCTCCTCATCCTTTAGTAACCACTATTGTACTCTCTACTTCTATGGTAATAAATTTTTAGATATCTCCTATGAGAGAGGTTATATTGTACTTATTTCTGTGAAGTAAAATAAGTGGTAAGTATTTTACAGTCATTTTTTCCAAAAGAAAGTCTCTTTAGGGTCTGTAGAAAATCAGCACTCAGATATATACTTTTTAAAAAATAAAATGTTGTTTAATATGATGTTACTAACAGTTCAAACTCTAATGTATTAAAGCAGATGGTGGTAGGAGACATCTTGTGGTCAAAGCAGCAAGTGAATGAATTTCTTTAAACAAAATGAAGGCATCTCAAAAAATGATAATTTTATATACAGAAAAACAGAGGAAAGTTAAATATATACGGCACAAAAGACTTAAAACTAAAACAATATAACTGTTGTCTATAAAATCTCTATCATAATTTACTTACATAATTAAAGTCACAAATTGGAAAAAAAATTTACAAAAAAACCCAAAAACAGTGGCAACAAATTTTTATTTTTATTCTAAATATTCCATTTCTAGGTCAATAAGTATACCGTTTTTATATTATCTGAAGTCTCACTTTCAAAAATTAGTTAAATCTGATTATTTTTCTTCATATTTCCCCCGAAATTTTACTTTAAATATTAAATGTAAGAAGAGTTAAAAAATAAAGATAGTCAAAAATTATTAATCATATGTTATATTTTCTTCTACACATCTATATCTATCTGTATGGCTGTGTCATTTATTCATTGATTCATTTAATTGCATTGTTGAACC
>NW_007245824.1:840920-844303 GCF_000164805.1 Carlito syrichta | reverse complement strand
AAAGTATCTTCTTAGTAAGGACTCACATACTCACCATCTAGATTGTCATTAATATTATACTCTATTACATATATACTCATCACTTCATCCTTATATTTGCTCTTCATTTCACCTTAATTATTGATAAATTTTAAAGTAAATTTAAAAAATTAGTAGAATAGCTTTATATACTTCAGCAAGCACATAATTAGGTGAGGTTAAACATATTCTTATATTTTTCCTTCAATTTAAAATTTATGTAAAGTTTAATGCAGAAATCCTAAGTGCATTTTCAAGTTTTGAAAACGTCACTTATCTGTGTAATCCAAAATTTTATCAAGATAGAGAACATTCATATCACCCTTTAACATTATCTTATGCCTCTTCACAGATATTTCTTACCCTGGCATCATAAGTGAACTTTCATGTGCATAGGTTTTATGTGTTTTTATCAGTCAGCATACTATTTTGGGGGTCATTTATGTGTTGCTACATGTAACAGTGTTACTGATCACAAGTTCACAGGGTCTCATGTATTAGAAACTGACAGCAGGCCAGCTTCCCAGATGAAGCTTCATTGGAGGCCTGTATCAGAGAGTTAGCTCAGGAGGGAGAGTTCTCTGGCTGGCTCCCTGAAGGGGCCAGTGGGACTTTTTATTAGATAGGGGGAAGTGTATAACATCAGAAGAAAAGCATGTTAGCGTAATTAAGAAGAGGTTCTAACCATGCAAAAGTAGTATAAATACATCCTTCATAGTTTCATGTACAAAATATGGTGGAAAACTCCATTGGGAGTGGGGAATTTAGTGTTATAATGAGGCAAGTGCTACAGTTTTGCACTCTTTGGTCCTTGTGCATATGACTGAGAATGGCAGATAGGAGGCTATCATTCTAAGCAAGATTTATGGTGAAACACTGTTTATCTTAATAATTTTTCAAGATGGTGGTCTGTAAGAGAGCTCCAGCTGGAGTTGTTGCAAAGTTTGATAGTTAAAGGAAATAAAGGAGGCTGAGTCATATTCTTGCTCTGTCTCAACAGGGTTTTTTGTTGTTCTGTTTTGCTTTATTTTTGTTTTTGCTAAGCAATAGCATAAATATAAATATGGTATATACTTATGCAAATATATCACAGTTAGTTTATGATAGATGACTGTCTGAAGTTTAATCATTTGTGCTAACCTTGAGTCCCCTGTTTTATCAGAGCATCCTAGTTAAGAGATGGAAAGTAGCAACTCTCCACTGAGCTCCAAAATGTGCTGAAGATGATGTGTGTAAGGGTGGGGGGATTATTTCCCCTATGCCCTCTGAAAATTTGCTGAAAAATCAACTGACAAAAGGCAGGTTAATCGGAACAAAGAGATACAAATATATTAACATGCATGGGAGTCATACAAAATATAAAAATTTTTTAAAAAATGGCCAGATGGCTGAAGTGTTTGTACCATCTTGAGGTCACAAAAAGAATTAGTGTCTTGGAGCATGACAAAACAGATTATGATGGTAAAGCAGGTGAAGAAAGGTGAGAGAAGTATAAGCCTGACTAGCAAAGACTGTCTTGCTATGCAGATGAAATCTCACAGTTAGCAACCATTAGGGAGAACGAATGGTAAATATTTATTTTAGACGTTTAAAGATTTCAGATTCCCAGTTAATCTTTCCTAGATCCAGTCAAGGGAAGGCTTTCAGAAAAAGTCTGACTACATAATGCCTATTTTCTCTACAGATGCAAATCTCTCACACAAAAGACAGCTTTTCAGGGCTACTTCTGTTTTCAGCCCCCCGAGATGCCATTTCAAACTACGTCAAAGAAGTAGATTTGGGGGTAAAATACTTGGTTTCCTTCAAACGCCACTGCAAATTTAATGTTAGTGTAATAACTCCATTTGCTACTAATTGAGTTGACCTCAAAGGGTTTCCTTGGTAACCAAGGGAACTGAGAGAGAAGTGCCTCATTCAGCAACATAGTATCTGTCAAAGAAAGAGGAGACCACCTCCTGTTGAAGGTGAGATGTGGAAGAAGCATTACATTTTGCTCCATCTGATAGCATGAAGAAAGTAGCCAGGAAGTTTCAATAGCTATGCTAAACTTCTAGATTCCTCCATGGCCTAAGGAAGTAGGTAGACGGGTATGAAGGTCCAAACACCTGGGGTCTGTAGCAGTCTCTGTTTTCAGGAAAGTACAGTATGTGACCAGGAATTACTACTTAACTGGCATACGTGTATATTGTGGAACAAAAAGGGGAGCCATTCCTTGCATCAAAAACTCATATGCAAAATATGATTATAAACTTATAGAACAATGACTCTGGGTCCTGCGAGAGGAAGTTTTTAAATCCCCTGTAATGCAGGAGTCCCTGAGGTCAATAATAGGGGTGGATATATATTTTTTTAATTTGTACAGATTCTAGCACTTTTAGTGGAAGGGTTATCAGTCAAAGTGGGCTGATTTGCATAAAAAGTAAGTTGCAGCATAAATAGTCATGTGAGATTTGTAAATGAGAAATATTTTGTCTTCAGGACACAAAATAAGTCTAAAGAATATTTGACTTTAAAAGAAAAAAAAAAAAACAATCGAGGTGCTAAAAGAGTCAACAGCTGTTTCTTGATAGTGTCAGGGATGGGATGGTCCTCAGTTTTCCAAATAATTTTTAGAGCTTTAAACAAGGTGGTGGGTCTTGCACTATGCATGAGGGAATCGTTCATCTCTTTTTTATAAACTCCTTTGTGAGTATTTTTATGCCTTGAATGAGTGTACCTGTGTTCTTTGGGAAAGTGGGATATGGTTAGGATCTTGCCTGTAAATATAATTCTACAAAATAACTTTGTTGCAATATCAAAACTGCTGAGGTACCCAGTGGGTAAAAGTATATTTTGTCTCTTCATCCAAAAGGATGTTGAAATAGGCACTTTAACAGCAAAATATTTACCACTTGCTGATAGAGATAGAGTCAATAGTTTCAATAATATTGTTTATGGGAGCAAAATGAGTCAGACCATGTGGCATTAAGTTGGTGGTAATCAATTACAAAGTGCCATTCTTTTTTTTTTTCTAAGTTGAAGAATAGGCTAGATTGAGCTATAGAAAAAGAAGTTGTGGGAATAATCACCCTTTCTCTAAATAGGTCTTCCATAGTCAGTTTCAACCCTGGAATGAATTTACAATGGTCCATATTAATTATCTGAACTACAGAGCAATAACAACCGGGTCTAATTTTGTCGAGTCAAAATTGGATCAGAATGTCTTTATGTGCACAATGGGATATTTTGGGGGAATGGGTGCTATGCCATGAGGAATTTAGACAAGGCAATAGTTACAATATTTAGGGTAAGGCATATTTCTTTTCTTTTCTTTTCTTTCTTTTTTTTTTTTTGAGTTGGAGTCTCACTCAGTTGCCCAGACTGGA
>NW_007245824.1:790406-840590 GCF_000164805.1 Carlito syrichta | reverse complement strand
TTATTTCTTATCTATTTTATATTCAGTAATTTGCCTAAAATTACGGGGGCACTTTGTTTAAATTAGTGAAATTCCATGATACAAATGTAAATTGACTCCCAGTATTAATAAAATCCATGAAGTCTTTCCAATTGTGTGTTTCAGTTGATGCTAAATTTAAATACGAATCTATGTTTTAAAGACGCAAAAGCCAGTCTGTGCCTTTTAATCTGTTAGCTATAAAAATACTTTTAGCAAATTTGGATTTCCAGTTTTTAAAAAATTTTCTTGGGTCTAATTTCTTATCTTAAATTATCTTTCCTTTTTATTGTCAAAGTTACCTTGCTCATATTTACAAGTTTCTTCCTCCAAGTAGGCTCAAATCAGTATCATGAGAATGAAACACCTCCCTAAAAAAAAAAATGGTTGAATTAGACCCTGTTTCCTACCACAGGGATGTTATGAATGCTTTTCTTCATAATCCTGAATCTTGAGGGATTTTTTTCGCTGACAGAGACATAGATAGCAGTAAAACATCACAATTATTTTGTAGAATTCTAGTGACCCATCCATTTTTAGGATTGTGAGCTTCAATTATTCAGAAACTTCTTCCTCCGCAGAAACAACCATCTGATCACACAGTATAAGCCTTTTACCTGAGTGCTCTATCAAGTGGGGTCCAACACCAGAGGCAATGGTCATAAGGTGAGAGTCATTCCCCTGAGTCTAATGTCAGTCAAGACTCGTGCTGAAATTGAGATGAAGAATTCCATCTCAGATACATAAATAGGTCCAGGCTAAAATATATGATCCCAGGACACTTTAAAGGAGGGACTCAATCCGATACTTCTGTTCCTAAATACGAGTTACCAAAATGTATGACTTAAGAGGCTTAAATCTGTAACAGCGTCTGGGTAGAACTCAGCAAAAATAGCACAAAGCAGCAGAGCTCAAAGTGCAAGCTGGCCAGCAATAAGTAACTCAAAGTGCAAGCTTGCCAGCAATAAGCAGCTCAAAGTACATGCTCACCAGCAGGCAACCAAACCTGCTTGCAAACAAAGGAGAAAGGATCACCAGTGGTGGTAGTCATCTTTAGCTACCCTGATCACTGTGTTAATTGCTGCTGTCACTATTCATAGATAGGGTATACTACCACTAAAGTTTGATTTAGATGAACTGGTGAATGAAACCACACACACTAAGAGGGTAGGAAATGTTGAATTAGTCACAAACCGAGACTTTTCTTTCTGAAGACAGCTTTCTGGAGACAACTCACAGGTAGGTCCAGAAATGGTTTGAGAAAGCAGGGAAATAAGACTGGTTTGGGTTTTTTAAATTGTGCTTGCAGGATGGGATGCCCATGTTGGCAAAGGTTTGTCTTGCTGAAAATTCCCACCACTGTCAAAGAGGGAAACACCAAGCTTTTGTAGTGTTCCCAAATGTGGGGCAGGAGGGAAAGAGAGAAGCATGAAGAGTAAAATAAATTATCAGTAAAACATCAAAAAAACGTAATTAGATCTCTATGACTACTGAGTCTGAAAGGCAGGCACTTCTGAAATTCTAGGAAGCATCCACACTTGCAAGTTATTTTTTCATTTATTAGCTTTCTAAAGAAATTTATTCCTAAAGTAACATTACATTAAAGCAAAGAAACCAAATTGGTGCCTTGTGATGTAAAATATAAATAAAAGTACTGCTATAATATTCTCAGTATATGTATACCTTATACTTTTCTCAAAATTAAATCTACTTTATAAAGATAAAGACACATACCACATAAAATTACTATCAATATTAAAATTAATTGAATATTTATGTCCTTTGGAATTGTAAAGCAAATTTATTATTTATTATTATCTTTGCAAATATTTTTTAGAAGTGTTTAAGTGATTTGCTTAATGTTACCAAAATAGAAAATATAATATAAAATTCCTAGTTTATTTCTGCTCTAATACCTTGTCCAGAAGGATGAAAATAATGTTACTCCACTAAAACAGTCAATTCTTTCATTTCTGTGAAAAATATAAGAAGACAAACCTGTGCAATTTGCATGTATAATATGAATAATATTTTATGGTGATATCAGTAAAGAAAGTATGTTCTTCAAATATACATAAATTTATATCAGTACATGGTGTAGGTATAGAAAGAAAAATCCTTATACTAAACATATTCAAGAGAACTTAACATACTCATATAGGTATAACTTACTAACTCATTTGAACCAGCAATAATAACCATTTTACTTTGTAATACATGTGTTCCTGTTCCAAGGTATTCAATATTAAATTAAATTATTCATTCAGTTCCTGTAAGCATACAATGACATATTGCCTAACTTAATATTAGGCTTTTTATTAGTTCAATAAAATAGTTCAATATCTTAATGTGTTCAATTAAGAAACACAGTTGCATTCATTCACAAAGGTACATTAAGTTTTACTGTGAATTCAAACCCCACTTGAACTTCCAAACCACAAAACACAAAAGCAAAATCCACAGACATACAGTGCATATTTAATAGCCATCAAGTAATTCTTTAGGATTCAAATCTGCTGATGAAATACTCCAGAAAAATAATGAAACTCAAACTGTGTCACTTAAATGAACTTTGTATTTTCTGGGCTCAGAATATTTTCATGTTTAAGAAAAGATCAGCTTTGAGTTTTCTAATTGAAATTCTCATTGTAATTCAAAGTTATTATTTGCATTTGTTATTTTAAGTCATATATAACTGTGCTGACTAATATGGCAGTCACAAAATACAGGTGGTAGTTTTCATTTACTGCTCAATTTATTAAAATATTTAAAAGTCAGTGCTTCAGTCACACCAATCAATTTCAATGGCTGATAACCACCATACTGGGCAGAACAGATATTAGAATTTTTTACTAGGCATGGTGGTAGTTCACTACTGTTATCTCAGCATTTTGGGAGGCAGAGGTGAGAGGATTGCCTGAATTCAAGATTGGCCTGGGCAACTTGGTGAGATCTCATCTCTACACTTAAAAAAAAAATTATTCAGGCATGATGGTGTGTGCCTGTGGTTCCAGATACTTGGAAGGCTAAGGTGGAAGGATCACTCTGAGTCCAGCGGACCGAGGCTGTGGTGACCATGAGCACCATGCCACTACACTCCAGCCTGGGTGACAGAGTAAGACTCCTACACACACAATATATATATATATACATTTAATATATATATATTTTTTAAATCATTGAAGAAGTGTTATTGGACATCAATGTTATAAAGGCTGCCAGATGGAAAATGAATCGTGTATTTTAGTTATAAATTAGAATAGAAAAAAAATTTAGATATTCAAACACCTAGATTATAGATTAAATACTTATTCAATTATGTTCATTCTGAATCTGGCATACTCTTTGAAGTTTGACACATTTCCAATAGTATTTTGGATATTCTATTGATTAATTTGTACATATTACAAAAATTTATAAAATATAGACGCTGGGCAGCAAGACCTCATCTCTACAATAAATCAAAAAATCAGCTGGGCGTGGTAGCGCGTGCCTGTAATTCTGGCTACTTGGAAGGCTGAGGCGGAAGGATCACCGGAGCCCAGCAGGTCGAGGCTGCGGTGGCCGGCAGCGGCCACTGCACTCCAGTCTGGGCGACAGAGTGAGACTCCAACTCAAAAAGAAAAAAAAAATATATATATATATATATATATATATAGACGCTACAATAAAATAATCCCCAAAAGTTTGGTAACTTATTCCGATCGATATTTATTTGTTGAAATATTTTCTCCCAGAATTTTGCTTTTTTTAGATAATTAAAAATAATTATTATTTTGCCTCTCACTTAATACAAAGTTTTATATTTTTGTGCACACAACTCTCTCTCTCTCTCTATATATATATATATAATATACCAATTTGCTCTACATTTCCTGAAAAAAATTCTTGCCTATATTATACATTTATAGTCAATCTCTCTCTGTCTACATATATATGTTCAATACAGATTATATTTATAATTTTAATATAGCATTTTTATGAAAAATGTATTTATATAAGTTCCCAATTAAATTATTATAATTTCTCTGATCATAAAATAATATTAGAAAACTTGAACTTTTGCATTGAGAAACATCATTCATAATCTGCCTTTGCCCATTCACTCATCTTTACAGGGATGTTTATTCATAGCAGTGCAATTCTCTTCATGTTTGTTCTGCTAATAAGAGATTAGTTTCCAGTCTTAGTATGAGATGTTCTATTCCTTTTTGAGAATGCACTAAAAGTTAAAAGCAGCAATTTTAACATTATGTCCCCAAAGCAAAAGGGATTACTACTTTGATATGAAAGGATGAGATGTTACAACAAGATTGCCTGTTAGAGAGAGATAAATCTCAGACGTGGCTAAATGGAACTTTTAATGTTCTTTCAACTCTCACTGAGTAATTTTGGGGTATCTCACATGAGACATTTTTAACATGTAGAGAAACAAGCAAACCAAAGGCTGAAACTGTGTTGACATGGTAATATAGAGTATCCAAATAAGTATTCTACAATCAAAATCAATATTTAATATGTCTGGTTTTTTTTTTTTTTTTTTCAGAAACTAAAGATATCTCTGTTTAATTTTCCCCGGAAGCAGCCCTGAAACAAAGACTGTGCTATAGGTATATTTTTAGGAAGTATGAGTGAGAAAATAGAAAAAAGTAATAGAGCAAAGCGAGAATAGCCAATAAAGGGTAATTTTATGAGTCGTTTAATGAGGTCAGCAACTGAAGCTCAATCTTCCTGGGAATGCCAGAAACTGTTTAGAATGCACCTCAGAATTATTCTAAGAAAAGGTAAAAAGATTGAGTTATTTAACCACTGGTTGTTGTCTCTTGCTAATCGAGTATTGAATTTGGCATCATTAAAGTCCAAGCAGTCCAGGGCTAAGCAACTGGTGGTCCTAGATGGCTCTCTGGTGTTACAGAAGCTCTCAGTCAGAGAAGCAGAAGCAGAGAGACACAGATTCTAGAGGTGAAACGTATAGTACCCATGGAAAATGCAGCTTCAGCTTTACTCAGAGTGGCTGAGGAAAAATACCAGTAGTGTATCTACATTGACTTCTGTAACCACCCATTTTATTATTCAAATCCACTCCTCACTGTTATGGAAACTTTAAAGAGATGGCTAGTCACAGTCTCCAAAAATAATGTGAAACTGGAGGTTAGGTTCACAAGCTAGAATTTTTGTGCAGCAACTATTAATACTTCCAAGACTGTAGTTATTATTTTCTTTCTCAATCAATGATAATCTTCATCTTCGAATGACCCTTTAGTTGTTTGATTTTTTTAGCATCCATAAATATCCTAGTGAATCCTCTGAGTTCTGTACTTGAAATGAGCAGCTTAAGACATCATAGGTAGTGCTATTGCTACTGAACATTTGCCAGCATCCTGAGAAATAAAGAATAAATAATGAGACTTTTTTATGATCACCTCAATATTCACAGATTCAAGTGGAGGTAATTGGTTGAATGTAGAAAGTCAATGGCCAAGACCTGTCTGTCAGAGTGTGTGTGAAAGTAATAACCAAATTCTCCTACTGCCTATAAATTTCAAGAAACATTACCCTCTCTAAGAGAGACAATGGTGTTCAGACACTGGGAAAACAATTAGTAAAATGCCATTTACAGCATAAGATGTTGTAACTGTCATGAAACGAAATTATTCACTCTAATTTGATAGATGTTCTTTTTTTGACTTGGTTATTCATAAATAAGGCTAATATAAACATTCTTTTTCAGATCTTTACATTTAGATAAGCAATCAAATAAATGCAGAGAAGTGACAATTAATGAATAGTGCCACAAAATTGTTAGATTAATCTGGGCCCAATCTGGGGAGAAACCTCATCGTGAGTCAAATGAAAAAGTTAAATAAGTATTACACAACAAAAGATTAAGGCAGTGTGGGAATTGGTTTGTAAGAAGTAAAATGAAGTCTGAAGGATATAAGAACAACAGATAGAAGGAACCATCACCTCCTCAAGGAAAAGCCACCTCTCTGGGGATTTGAGATCCAGGACATCCCTGTGGCTCTTGAAGGGCAAAGAAGGTGCTGTGGTGCTATACTAATGTAGCTTTCTAGAATACAACCCTCAAGTGTGCCAGGGAAAGATATTCATGAAATGACTGAAACACTTTGCTACCAGATTGCTCAAATTGGTATGCCAGCAGGAGATAATGACCACTGGGTAATGATGGCCGCAATATGTTGTAGGAAACCAGCCTCCTTGAGAAGCTGTGGGCAGTACAGGAACCAGATGCAGGAGGAAGCCATATATGTTGCAGGAACTTGCCAAGTGAGAACATTAGAATCAAGAAGCATGCTATCCCTCCTCCTGTCAAGGTTTTAATATCTCATTAGCACCTTCCATTGACACAACTTTTCTGTCAGCTGGCAAAAGAAAAATATTTAAAGGTTCCCTCTCCCTTTTAACAGAGTAGGCAAAAAAGAGTAAATTTGGAACTTAGAGGCAATAAATTGATAACCAGCATACTTATCCATATAATGTGGAAAATTAGATGCTTTTATCTAATTTTGAAATATTTTATATTAACATAGAGTAGATATGTTCCTTTCTAAAGACTGAAACCTTTTAATGCATTGTGAAAGTCTTGATTAACTTTATGTATCTAAATTGAGGGGGAAAAAACTCCCAAGAAATGAAATAGAATATCTTTTTCCGATAAGACAAAGATGGTATTTACTTTTAACAATGCATTAATGAGTTGCATCTAAAGATAAACTCCTACTGATTTTAAAATTGAGTGTGAGGGCAATTTGTTATATAACTTCAAGGACTGCATCACCTTAATTGTTACATTTTTAGTTTTTAACAAAATTTTTGTGTTTGATAAGATTGATATATTTGACACTTTTCAAACATTTTGAGCAATTTGCTAAATATAATGTGTCAAAGGGTATCTGTCACAGTTACAGGAGCATTGACTCTCCTTCAATCAGACTGGACTCCAAAAGGCTACTAAGACCAATTACTAGAAAAGTCAAAGTATCTCTTTAGTTATAATAACTAAGAAGCAAACTATATAAGGGCAGAAGAAACTGACAAATATTTCTATGAGTGGGATATTGTTTTTAATCTTTGGTTTATGTAAAAGATAAGATGAAAGATCACATAGGAATGTTGAATTTTATCATTTTGTAAATTTGTCTAGGCTTCTACATCACTTCATGTTTTAAAATTAGAAACATACCAAACACATTATTATCTTATATTCATCAAACACATGTCAATCCTACTGCATTATCAGAAATTTTACTGCAGGTATTTAAATTTTCCATTAACACCTATGGTCTTTTGAAATGAACTTGGGAATTCATTACAATTTATTATATGTCATAGAAGGCTACATAATTATTTTTGACACATTAATAATAACAGAATAAAATATTGATGTATATTTTTGCATATTTTAATCCTGAATTATAGACTCACATTGTTAGAAGATAAATTATATGCAATATAAAACAATTAAGGATATCTGCATAATGAACATTTGTATACCTAACCATGAATTGTATCACACATCCTTAAAATAAAAAAATTAGAAAATATATATAAAACAATTTTCTTAGCAGCTTTCTCAGAAGAATTAATCGAACCTCTAAAATGCTCTGAATTATGCAAAATATTTCTCATATGTTTTTAAAATTAAAATAATATTGTGACGTGACTACAGTGACCATATGACTATTGTTTATTTGGAATATATTTTATAATGAATAGAAACACTGCTACTAATTTAATCTTGACATTAAGTAAAAAATGAGATGTCTCTGGACATATTGAAGGCACAATCAACCTACCTTTCAACTCACTTAATAGACTCTCTGATTACATTTGTGTTCGTTTGTTTTCTTTTTTCCTTTTTTTTTTTTAGTTGGAGTCTCGCTCTGTCGCCCAGACTGGAGTGCAGTGCCGCTCCCGGCCACCGCAGCATCGACCTCCTTGGGCTCCGGCCGACCTTCAGCCTTAGCTTTCCAAGTGGTTGGAACTACAAGCGCGCGCTACCATGCCCGGCTAATTTTTTTTTTTTTTTTTAATTGTAGTGATGAAGTCTCACCAAGTTGCCCAGGCGGATCTCGCACCCGCGGGCTCAGGCAATCCACTCACCTCAGCCTCCCAAGGCGCGGGATTACAGGTTGAGCCACCAAGCCTGGGTGGTTTGTTTTCTACTTGTTGTTTTTAAAGTTTGTGTTACATTTTAGATTTAAGACAATTTGAGGGTCAAAATTAAGTTTTTAGATAGTTTTTAAGACTATGGATTACAGAAAAATGTGTCTATTATGAAAGTCCATAATTTTCAACTGTTACTATAAAAAGGTTAACAATTACATTAATATATGATGCAGAAATTGCATTATTTTTTTAACAAAGTTTACAATTGAGTCAGATGCTAAATTGGTCAAAAAATATAGACATCAACTGATAATTGTTTATTGTTTACTGAAAGGATGATTACAAAGGTTGGGTAGTGTTAAGAGAAGTATCAAAGGATGCTCAAACATACAGAATCTAACTATATTGAAGAACTGGTACCCTCTTTAGAACTGAGAAACAACAAAGAAGGAGCAGTCAGAATAAATACCTCAACCTATCTTTTCTCTTACCTTCTTATCAATTTTTGATGCCATTAGCTAACATCAACTGGAATCATAGACCAAGTGAGCCCAAATGGGACACTGTGATGATATCAACCTCTCAGGGCATAGAGAAAGATAAAGAAAAATAGAGATAAGATTTGGAGGACAAAGCAGAAAATATTCAACACACATGCTAAAATTGGATGCCTTGCTCATAAAAAAAAAGGCTAGATCTACTTTTCAGATTTATATTTATAGCCTATAATATTTCCTCTACCTAAAATATTGAGATTATGTATTTTTTTTTTTTTTAGTATTTTTGGGTTGGCATGTAAAGTTAACTTCTGCGAATATTTGCTGATCTATTTTTATTTTATTTTGTAATTCATCACAAAATTTCTTAAGCAGCTGCACCAGTAAGGCTTTCTCTAGAAAAATTTGCACACGGAAACAGGGTAATTGACGAAAGAAAGTTAAATAAATAAACTACTTCCAAAGTTGTGGGGAAGGAAAGGGAAAACTGACAAAGGATAGCAAAGGAAGTGGTCATGTAACCTGAAGAGACCATTTAATAAAATATGTCATTTACAGTAAAGAGGCATGAATAAAGAGCTCATGACAAGAAGTAGGAAAATTTTTCTGGTCTTAAATGTTATGACTTCACTCCCCTCCCATTTTCTGGTCTCCTATTGGTCCTTGCAATTGACTGACCCTAATGAGAGTCAGAGAGCAGAAAACTCAATGACACTTTGCATAAAGGTCAGTGTCCCAGGTCACAGACAGGATGCAAAAGGATAGAGAGGAAATTTAGAATAACAAACAGAAAATATCCTGTATACCAGGATAATATGTGTTAAACTTCCTAGTGTCTATTTTAGAATTCCTATTAATAGAATGCTGTTGAAATCTGGTAATTTTATTTTAAAATGCTATAATTTTCCAGAGGGGAAAAAATCTACTAGGGAGACTAATAATACTCTCACATTAGGTCATGACAAGACCATGTGCTCTTAAAAATAGAAGTGAGAAAAATCTGATAAGGAGTGATGTGGAAACATTGGAAGTTAGAGGCAAATAATAAATCTAAAATTAAAATAAAGAAGCTATCCAAATTCATTTTAATAAATACCCATTATTACTATAGGTAATTTCAAGTCATGTCTCTTATAAAAATTTGAGAAACATAAAATTATCTGAGTTAATTTCAAGTATGTTTGAGAATAAATTCTAGTCCTTGACAAAGTTAAGTGACCTCTAACTTCTGGCTTAAGAAAAACTTACTTTTAAGACTGTGTGGAAATTGTGTCATTTTTACACTATAAATACTGAATTCTTTATTTTTCTAAAAAAATGTCTTTAAAAAGTTTACTCATTTAATTGATGCTTTCCTTTGAAGTATCTTTTTGATACATGGGGAACTTAATATCCATCTTATGTTAGAAGCATTATTAGTATACACTTCAAATGTAACTATTAAGAAAACAAAGGAAGAAAGCCATCTTACATTTAATATGAAATGAAGATAAATGCCACAAAACAATATCCTTTGTCACATTTTTTTAATAATAAAATACTAGTCTTATAAGAATATTAACAGTACTTACAAATTATATAGTTAAAAATTTGAAATTAAAATGAGATAGCGGTACTTTATTTTATTACATTGTATTATCTCTCCTTTCTATGGAATCTAAATCTGGATTTATACATTATTATATATTTACTGCAGAATTTATAGCTTATGCATATATATGTGTGTGTGCATATATATCTATATTTGTTTATCATAGTCAAAAATAACTGCTTGATATAATCCTGGAAATAGTTAATTATTTTATTAGCACATTCTAAAACTGAAAATAATTCAACACTCTATTAAAAAATCAAATATAATTATAAAACAATATTTTAGCTTTAAAAATATTAAAGAATATATAAATTAAAATAGAATATAAAAAGTATTAAAACACATTTTCTTCACAAATAACAATATTAAATTTAAAAAATAGCTTAGTTGGGAATCTTTCATGATTGAAATAGTCTGATACAACATTTTAACAGTCTACTAATGTTGAAATTAAAGATTTCCATTTGGAAACATTAAGATTTTTCTTTTATAAAATTGTAGATTGTTTTATCATTTGTCTGGCCTCAGCTTGTTTCATGTGACTTGCAAAAATAAACTAGTACTTAGTAATGAGACAAAGCAGAGAATAATTAAAATATCAACAACATAAAGTAATATGTTTATATTTTTTCAAAAATGCAAAATGTGCAAATTTTCTTTTAACAGGAGTAGTTGTTAGATGGCACACTAATTGTTTTTTACAATAAAAGTCAGCAAATGACTGCGCTTGGTGGCTCACTTCTGTAATCACACCACCTTGGGAGACCCAGGCAAGAAAATTGCTTCAGGCAAAAGTCTTGGCAATGCAGTGAGACCCTGTCTATTTATTTAAAAAACAAAAAGCATAGTCCTCTGTATTTAATCTTTTATAACTGGGTAAGACCAAGTTTCATAATAATTAAGATTTTATTAATTCAGCTCTTTAAAAAAATTTAGAACCATGGAGTCAATGTGTGGATTTGTTACATAAAGTATATTGTATGAAGGTGAGATTTGAATTTCTGATTATCAT
This sequence comes from Carlito syrichta, assembly GCF_000164805.1. Classification (NCBI taxonomy): domain Eukaryota; kingdom Metazoa; phylum Chordata; class Mammalia; order Primates; family Tarsiidae; genus Carlito; species Carlito syrichta. The sequence goes on along the minus strand of NW_007245824.1, from coordinate 829,339 downwards.
ACCCCCAGAAGTAATGAGCGTGGTTCCCAGTAGACCATTTTGTATCCTTCATCCTTCCCCACACCCTTCTTCCCTCCCTTTCTCCCTCTCTCCCTTCTTTACCAGTGTCCAGGGTCTGTTGGTCCCATCCTTGTGCCTGCGTGTGGCCAACATTTAGTGCTCACTTATGAGTAAGATGACAGGGTATTCAGTTTTCTGTTTCTGTGATAATTCAACTAGAATGATAGTCTCCAGCTGTACCCATGTTGCTGCAAAGGACATGTTTTTGCTTTTCAAAAAGTACAAGTTAGTATATCTTTTTAAAATGCTTTAACTTAAACTTCTAACTTTCTATCAAATGCAGTGCAAAGATTTATTAAATTCAATGCTTTTGTTAGGTCAATTAAGTCTATTTAGGAAATAATAAAGTTTTTTGTGAAAACATCATAGAAAATACTACATAATGAGAAAATAATACATAGTAAACAGTTTGATGCAATATTCAAAAGTAGGAAAATTGAAATTTTATATCTTTGAATACAAATCACATTAAATCTTTGAAATAACACCTCCCTTATATATTCTCTTCAGATTTAGTATCTTAAATATAGCCTGTTCTTCCTTGGATGTGAAAATGACCACACATGCACACAAACACATTCAGGAACATTCACATTAAATTATACAAACACAGACACACAAATTAAGTATACATGCACTTATTTGCTCTTTAATAAAAAATGAGTACATAAGTAAATAAGAACAACTAAGCAAATAAAATCAAGCAACATTAATGCCATTTAGTGAAATATACTACTTTCCAAACCAACCATAAACTTTATGTTAATTTTATTCTACATTCTTTTTTTGAATAATGTTTAGACTACATAAATTTTTATGAACCTGTAAGGGAAAAGACTATTTTAACCAAATCCCAATCCAAGAAATTAGCATAAATGATTTAATTCATTTCTATATCTTTAAACTTGGAATAGTAATTATATTAATATTCTGCAGTGAGACATAAACTATTATACTTAGTGGTATCAATTAAGATTCTAAACTGTTTCAGATTATTTTGGGTCATGTCTTGTCACCAAATAAACTCAGATTGAGCCTCATTTTGCTGCCAAATGAGTCATGAAAAGGTTTTCAGTTTTCATTTTTGTTTGTTTCAGGTTTGTGTGGAATTGCAAATGAAGGATTTGGTGTTCAAGTTTATCTGGATTTTGTAATTGCAGATAAAGGATTATAACGTCACTCATAATTTATCTAAAAGCTAGTAAATTTGTCTTCACAAAATGGGTAAGAAAAGTACCCCAGAAAGGTTTATAAACTTCCCAACTTAGCACAGCAAAATAATGAAGTGAGGCTTGAAATGACAGCAGTTTTAGAGGCCAAGCTTTTAACCACTAGGTTATGCTTCCTTCATGAAATTATTGTGAAGTATTTGTGGAATAAACATTCAAATTTCTTATAGTCACTGCTATATGAAAAGTCTCCTTCTTTTTCCTCTTTCCTCTGCTCCTTTCTCTTCCCTCACAACTGCCTCCATTATCACCTTCTGTATTTAATAAATTAAATAAAGTAAGTTATAAACATGACCAAGACCCTATCGCTTTGTGTGGTTACACATAAACATTTCTACACTCTCATTCCGCAAATGGCATTATTTGTGTATTTTTTCTGACTTTGGACTCACCAATCTCCACTTATTGACGGTTTAGTCATTGGGTCACTGTCCTAGTGTTTCATCAACTTCTAGGTATAAATGCATCAATTGCTTCAATTTATAAAACAATGCTGAAAAAGCAAAGAAAAAGAAGAAAAAAACGAATCAAGTGAAAAATTTGGGCTCTTTGAGTAAGGAGAAAAAACAGAAAGCAGAGGAATCTCCATCTGTGAACAGGGTCCATATTTCATAAAAATCATTTTTGGTCTTTCTTTTCTCTTAACTAAAATATCTAAAAATCTCAAAAAATTTAGAGATACATGTGAATAATTTGAATCCATGAAACACTAACTAATTATACATGTGATCAAAGCCTGAAGTTTAGGAAATTTAAAGATGTAAAATCACTAATAATTTAACTAAAAGCTAATAAGTTTAAATGGGTTTTTTTAGTTTTTTTTATATCCAATGATATATTAAAATGTAGTGGCAAATATGTGCAGAGATTTGTTTCCAAGAGAAGTTTTTGATTTAAAGTATTTTTTAATGTCTCTTATTCATTTGAATTTTGTTAAATCACTTTAACTATCAGCTATTAAAAATTGTACAATAATTAACTAATTTCTGTCTGTCTTCCAAGAACACAGTATTTATTTTATTTCACTCAAAAACTTACATGCTCTAATGATTCGTAAAAAGCTTTACGTTTCTCCAATGTTAGATTGCACACAACATGGAAATCTTTATCAATAGTTTCTCTATTGAAGCATTATATTATCACTGATGTCAACTAAACACTGTATATTTGGAGTGTCATCCTAAACCATTTCTGATGTTAGAGTCATTAGAAAACATTTATCTGAAAATGAGGTGTCAGAAAGATAAATAATAAATGAGAAAGATATGATAAAGTGAAAATTTGATTTGGACATGGTCTTTCATTTAAGCCAAGCACAGAGAGTACACATTGTATGATTTCACTTATTTGACATTCCCGAAAAATAAAACTATGATTTCAGAAAACAGATTAATAGTTGTCAGTGACTGGATTTAGAGAAGGGACTTGTCCACCAAGGAGCAAGAGAAAATGTTTGCAAATTATTTTACATTTTAGTTGTGGTAACAGTTACGTGACTGTATGCATTTGTCAAAACTCACAAGACGATGTACTATAAATAGTAAATTTTATTGTATGTGAGTTGACGTTTAATTTAAAAATAGAAAAATCCAATACATTTCTTAGAAAAAAAATACTTCTTTGCAGTTTTAATCATTTTTGCTCATTTTTCAGCTTTTAAAAATAGGATTCATAGCCGGGCTTGGTGGCTCAGCCTGTAATCCCGTGCCTTTGGGAGGCTGAGGTGAGTGGATTGCCTAAGCCCGCGGGTTCGAGACCCGCCTGGGCAACGAGACCTCATCTCTACAATAAATCAAAAACTCAGCTGGGCGTGGTAGCGCATGCCTGTAATTCCGGTTACTTGGAAGGCTGAGGCGGAAGAATTGCCAGATCCCAGCAGTTCGAGGCTGTGGTGGCCGGGAGAGGCCACTGCACTCCATTCTGGGCAACAGAGTGAGACTCCAACTCAAAAAAAATAAAAAATAAAAAATAAGAATTCATAACATAGTTAAAATTTAAATGAATAGTACTTCGACTCTTGATATCCTGAGCATTAGCCCTCAGCGATTGTTATCATTTTGGCATAAGTGTTTAGCTACCTATCTATTTTGGGAAACATTTTAAGCAAATTACCGACAGCATGGCACATCACCCCTAACCTCTCTCTCATAATCATGTAAGCGCAAGTATAATCTTTCACATAAGCACAAACCAGTACCATTCCTATCATCAAATGCCCATGTCGTCTTTAGTTTTTTTTCAGTTTTAATGTATATCTTGTTTTGTAAATATCAGTATACTCTCAGTATTCACATATTGAATTTTATTATTATGGCATTTCTTTTATTCTAACATAGTGCATAACTTCCTATTTCTTTTCTTTTTTCCTTCCTTCCTTCCTTCCTTCCTTCCTTCCTTCCTTCCTTCCTTCCTTCCTTCCTTTCTTTTTAACTAGGCAGACCTTCCCAAGTTCCCACAATTTGGAATTCTTCCCTAAATTGGAAGTTAGTTCTAAATGCTAGATTATGTCTAGATTAAACAGTTTGGCAAAAAGCTCTTGGAGATGATGTGATGTGTTTCATACTACATCATCTCAGTAGGCATATAATGTCCCACTAGTCAACATTTAACAATAACATTTTTGGAAGACTTGGCTACTTTGATTCTTGCCAGATCTCTCAATTACAAGAATATGATTTCCTTTTGGAATTGGTAAGTAATCTGTTTGTTGACACTTTGTCATCTTTCAAAAACTGTTAGCCAATCACAATTTATCATATGCTGATGACTATCACTTGAGTCAATTAACTCATTGGGCTTACGAATTCACTACTATATTTATTTTATTATTTTTCACATTTGAATTTGAATATTTAAAAGAAATAGGAAAACCTAGTGTTTATATCTTTTTCAATTATAAATTTTCAAAGTGAGGAGTTGGGTTCACTTCTAGTAGTGGCATTTGTCTCTCTGTCTCTCCCTCTCTCTCACAAACACACACACACACACACACACACACACACACACACACACACACACCCCTCAATGGATTCATATGTCCTATTTATCTAACACTTTGCAATTAATTACAGGCATTTATTATGTTAATAGAAAAATTATCTCAAATGTGGTCAGTAAGAGTCTTGCCAAATTAGCTTCTGTATTCTTTTTGACATGCTTCCAATATTCTTTGCCTATTTATGTGTACAATATGTGATGGGATTATCTTATGTTTCCCCTTCACAGTATTGAATCAACCATTCACCAAGGGTCCCAGTTTCTTTTAATGGGAATAATATTTAGAAATAAGCTTCTGCTTATTACTGGAGTTTCACTATACCAAGTTTTGTAGTTAAACCGCATATTTCGACGACCAGGGCATAATGTACATTTAAAAAATAATGCATAAATTTATATCTCAATCAGATTTAATCTCAGAAGTTATTTATAACTTGTTTTACTTTTATATTTCTATCTTTTCTCCCCGTTATACTAATAGTGTAATTTTTTAGCAAACATTAATGCTCTTGTTTATATGTCTTATGATTCAACGAACATGAAAATTTTTCTCAGTAGATATAGTACTAATTTGACATAGAGTTAGGTTGATTCATCGTAAACTGTGATTTTTACTTTTTTTCTCTATATTTAGATTTTATTTTAAATGTGTAAGCATTTATAAGTACAGACTCAAGACTGTGTAAAAGTGTTATACTCAGAAAAGGACCTACCTATTCCTATCTCCTCTATAAATACTTTCCATATATGAAGGCAACTTATAGTTTATGCACACTTTTTATTACTCTTTTGGCAGTAATAGACAAACATGCATCGTTAGGTGTTCATATTATTTAACCATACAAATTCTTATATATCTTGCTTGTTTTATTTGACAAGACATCCTAGAAATCATTCTCTGTAAGTATAAAGATAGTGTCTTCAATTTTAATGGTTACTTGTTGCTGTACTGAATAGATGAGCCGTAGTTAATTAATACTAATACTTATTAGTATTGATATTACTTATTAGTATAATAATATAATAACTAATAATACTAATAATTGCTATTATCAACATTGAGAACGTGGTTGTAAAGATAAATTGCCAATGATACAAATACTGTGGTAAGCCGGGCTCGGTGGCTCAGCCTGTAATCCTGCGCCTTTGGGAGGCTGAGGTGAGTGGATTGTGTGAGCCCGCAGGTTCAAGACCCGCCTGGGCAGCGAGACCTCATCTCTACAATAAATCAAAAAAAAAAAAAAAAATCAGCCGGGCATGGTAGTGCATGCCTGTAATTCCTGCTACTCGGAAGGCTGAGGCGGAAAGATCGCCGGAGCCCAGCAGGTCAAGGCTGCGGAGGCTGGGAGCAGCCACTGCACTCCAGTCTGGACAACAGAGTGAGACTCCAACTCAAAAAAAAAAAAAAAAAATACTGTGGTAAATTCTAAATACATAAATCACTTTACTAGAATTTGGCAAATCCTCTATAATGATTGCTTGTTTTCCCACTTATGATCAATTAATAAGAATGTCTATTTGTTTTATAAGGAATCATGTCTTGTGTTTTTCTATTTTTTTAGATTTTATATTTTGCATTTTAGAACATAAAGTATGTTAGAATGATTCATCTCTTGAAATAAAAGTTTCAATGTTTTCACTACATTTTTTCTTACTTTTTAATTTGCTTGATATTTTCCACCACACACAGCTATTGTTGCTTTTTTTTAAAAAAAAATACATAATCACAATTTCCACTATAATATAAAAATATGAACTTGTTATTTTAGTATAAAAAACAATCAGATGCAGATACAACTGAAAAATTTATTTTGTTCTCTGTTACAAACACTTCCGTGACAACCATGCACCAAAAACATTATATCTAATCTAAACTTTCCAAAACTAAACTTGTGAGACTGGTGTGTTGTCCCTCCTATTTCTATCTTCTTCTTTCTGAAACTAACATTTCAATCTGAGAGCTAATACATCGGAATGGCCATGAGTTCATAGTCCATACAACAATTCGATGAACAACATTCTACTCCTTCAATTACCATTCCCTGACTGTTGCCTTAGTTTTATCCTTAAGTAACGATTTCCATATTTTATTAGATCAGTGGCTTCCTGATGATGTGAATAATGTTAAGACAAATGGATCCTGTAGTCATGTGCCCATTGATGCAATCTTTCACTATGCAGTGTGTACCTTGAGCCAAAATAATATACTCAGAGACACCATGTTGAATAAATTAGATACTCTGTGTGTCTTCAGATAAGGGTTCTGGTTGAGACAGTGTAGTCGGGGAAGGTCACATCATATAAGAATATGTGTCGATTACAGTGTAGGCAAATTGTTGCCTCCTTCAAAGTGAATGATGTAATCAATTGGCCCTCAAGTAACTGATTGGTACTCACAGAGATAAAACACTATTAATAGCTCATTGTTGTTCTCTGTTGTTCATAGTCAGACATTCAGCAGGTTAAGCAATAGAGAGGCTTTGGGGAAAAGAAGTACACATTAATGGATACATACATATACTCCATTTCTGTTACCATAGTTATTCTGATAATTGGACTACTGTGCATGTTGTACAGTGGATGATCTCTGATAGCCAAACATGTGAAGTAAAAACTTTTGACACCGTGCTTACTCTCCAAAGCCCTTTGTATCATACATCATTTTTGTTCCTTCTCACTCATGATTACCAACTGAGAATTATTTATAAATAGACTTATTGATTTCTTTGCCTTGTATAATGTATCCCTCCACATCAAGTGGTTGTTAGGGTGTACTTCTCAAAATTATCACCAATAGGAGAAAATGACCATTTTACATAAATAGTTTTCTAACATGTCATTGATAGAGTATCATCACTTAGCTAATAATTTATATGATAGTGACCTTATTTTAACTTAGCATTTTACTTATTTCTTTTGACATTGAGATATGATTAGATTTGTTTTAAAATGGAACTAAGATCATAATGTCATTGTGATAGTGTTTTGAAGTCATAATAATTAATATGCAATTTTTAGAGTACTCACTACCTCGTTAAAGCAAAAGGTTATTTAAAAAATGTGTCCCAAGTCTCCTCTTAACCAATGGAATACCCTTCACTATGTAATCAATTACCTGAGAAAACTGGCATTCAGATCAGAGTAATGGGATAGAATTATGGAAGGAGAATGAATAATAATCTATTTTAAAAGGGGATAAGAATGTATAAATAATTAATCTTACCTATCATATTTTTTCTTTGTCTTTTATCAGACTCTGAAGTATAAGTACAGAAGAAAACTGATAATACATTAGCAATCTAAATAACAATAGCTAAAATTATATAAATATTGTTATTTGAATTATTAGTCTTTATTTTCTAGTTATTATTTAACTAGAACATGAGTGATATATAGAATATACAAAAATATATATTTACTTAAATATTAAGTAAGGGCTAGACCGTAATGAATGCTATTGCATTATTATTATTGATATAAATTGATTTTTTTATAAGAAAACCATGATATAAGTATACTGTCACCATCCTCTACACTTAAAAACTGAGAAATTAAGAACTTATATCAAAGCAAATCATGAGTGGTATAGTTGGAAACAAAATAAAGTATACTATATTCAAAATAGTTGTTCTTAAAGACTATACTGAATTGCCAAATGTCCTTTTCTCAATGAAATCCAACCACATATGTTACAAATCAAGAGTCAAATATGCAAATTGGCTCATATAACAATGTGGAATTCCTATTCAGAAAAGATAGTACTACTATTTGTCTGAATGCTATCATCATTATAGTGAGGGTGAAAGCAAAAGCACTAGTGAAAATTTAGGCCCCTTATCAAAGATCAGATTTTCATGACACATACTTTCTTGATGGTCAATCAATTACAATTTTTTTGTAATAAAGGTAGCACATTATGACTATATTTTAATGTACTGCTATAGTTTACTCACTCTGAGCCCTTATTTATGAGAAGTTTTGGCATTATTTGTTGCCACCAATCTGTGAAATGTCAATTCCTGTTTACACTCCTTAAACTGGACATCAACAATGCTTCCTGTGTCTCATGTAGTAAGTCATTGGGAATAATATTGAAGGAACTACCAGTTAATAGAATTGACACATTACTATCAATAGAGCATTAATGTTTCTAACTAGAACACCTGTTTTCCAGTAATACAAATTGAGTTTAACAGATTCCCTGAGATAATAATTTAACTTCTAAGAATTACTCTAGTAGTAGTTCTGTCAGCTTCAATAAAATTCTGATGGAAAAGACATTTTCTGGCCAGAAATTCTTTTTAGTCCCTCTGTTTTTATAACTAGTCAAAGATAAAACATTTCAATTTTAATTGAGTCAAACAAGTATTTATAGAAATCACTCTAAAAGACTATCTTCAAATCCAGGAGTTGGAAATATAGTTTCCTCTCCTTTGTTATGTTTTTTCTTGTGGTGAGGCTTCATTAGAGTAAGGAGCACTGGTGTCCATACGGCTATGAAAACAAATGAGTACTTTAAATTGAATAGCTCACTGTAGTGATGAACATATTATTATAGTATTTTATTATGAATAAAATAGCAGTTAAAATTGGGTTCCAGATATCATATACAGAAGATTCTCTCTAATACATCAAAAATAATTGTAAAGTTTTAAATCTAGGATATAATTAAGTGTTCATTACAAAGAAGTGGAAATTAGAGTAGCTATACCCTATAATTATTAGATTTTGAGATAAATGATAATTATGGTTTCTAAAGTTGCAATGGATAGCACAAGAAGACAGTCTTAGAACAAGAAATACGGCTTAAAATTAAAAATATCTATCAAGTCTAGCTGTTCACTTAGACCTTAAATTCAGAATTCTTGTCTGCATCTTTTTTTACCTCTGTCTTAAGTATCCTTTTTCCTTGTAAGATTCTAATTTATAGATCAGGAATAAAAATGTAAGCTTAGAGGAGTTCTATAATTTTACAAGTTTCTCCAGTAGTATATCATGGGACCGGAGCTCTTGAAAGAGCTTTGCCTTAGTGGCCATGATTCAAAGTTTGTGTGATATCAAGTTTTACTCTTGCTTAAAGCTGAGCATTTCCAATCTGTTTATCTCTCAAACATAGAGCTATTTTTGTGAGTCTATAACCCCTTCTTAAGTTGTTAAGTTTTTGCATAGTTTTTCTTTTTCTTTTTTTTTTGAGTTGGAGTCTCACTCTGTGGCCCAGACTGGAGTGCAGTGGCCGCTCCCGGCCACCACAACCTCGCCTGCTGGGCTCCGGCGATCCTTCCGCCTCAGCCTTCCAAGTAGCTGGAATTATAGGCATGCACTACCACGCCCGGCTGATTTTTTGATTTATTGTAGAGATGAGGTCTCGCTGCCCAGGTGGGTCTCGAACCCGCGGGCTCAGGCAATCCACTCAACTCAGCCTCCCAAAGGCGCGAGATTACAGGCTGAGCCACCGAGTCCGGCTTTTCTTTTTCTTTTTAAGAATGCTTGTACATTTGCCTACTTCTATGCTCTTACTTTACACTTTGCACATATTAGATTTTCTCAGTTCTATGTTGCTTTATCTCAGCTGAAAGTGATAAATTCATCTCTAAACTTGCCATTCTTATTTTTACTCTTTTGATTAATTCAAAATCTTTCTCTGCTTTGCAATTCACCCCAAAATGCTGACTTATGTAAGCTACATCAATGATAGACCTTGACTTCTGCTTCCAAGAAAGTCTTATCAAAATGAAATTCAACATTCTGAGAAAAGAGGAGAGTGAGATGAAGGTGTTTATACCTTGACTCTCTCCATGCAGTGTTACTAGGTCTGACTGTGTTCCAAATGCATAGTCACAGCTCCTATCAAGGGAGTCTTACCACTGACACATTACTTTAAATTATGATAACTACTTTTTGTCATATTCTATGAATTTTCTGCGCTTAGATACCCAAAGCCTATTATCACACCAGGGCACATTTCATTATTTTCTTGCATCTACTCCTAACTGTGAAAATGGTCTTAAAAAAATTCTTATATTTTTGTAAACTATGCCATCTATTTCTGCTGGGACCATGACTCATGTACATAGTCAACAATTTGATAAAACGAATACAAAATAATGATAAATAGTGGTATGGCTCCTAATTTTAATCATCATAAGTTGTTAAAGTGGGTACTACATCAAATGAATAAGTGGGTAGCTGTTTCTTGTATGAAAAATATATATATTTTTTTGAGTTGGAGTCTCACTCTGTCGCCCAGACTGGAGTGCAGTGGCCGCTTCCGGCCACCGCAGCCTCGACCTGCTGGGCTCCGGCGATCCTTCCACCTCAGCCGTCCAAGTAGCTGGAATTACAGGCATGCGCTACCACGCCCAGCTGATTTTTTGATTTACTGTAGAGATGAGGTCTCGCTGCCCAGGCAGGTCTCGAACCCGCGGGCTCAGGCAATCTTCTCACCTCAGCCTCCCAAGGTGCAGGATTACAGGCTGAGCCACCAAGCCCAGCTTGAAAAATATTTTTTAATGGTAGAAGAATGTTGAATAGGAGAATTGACTCAATGACATATAGAATTCATTTGAAAAAAATGAATAGAACACATTTAGCTACCCAAGTGAAATATATCTATATTTATTAAACATATTCATATTTCTTTAGCTTTTCTTTACTATCTTGGCTTTTCTTATAATAAATTCCTATGCTGTGATCCCAAGAAGAGTGAGACAACGTCCATCATAAATCAGCTCATGTTAATAATTACTTGAAAACTGAAATGAAAAACAAAGGATGGTCAAATAAATGGCACAGTGAAGCTCTTTACTCTTCTAAAATTACTCTTCTAAAATCACTTTTCAAGGATTTCTTAAAACTATTTTAATTAACATCAAATGACTGATAATATTTTACTAAAATAGCAATAAACAAAGTAATACCAAATTAGCATTTTGGCAAAAAAGTAAACCCATAAATGTGTTATTTATTGTTTCATATATGTTAATTGCATTTATAAGAGCAAACTGTAAATGGACTACTTTGGGATACTCAATAAAACTGATTCACTTCACATGTTCTACAATTGTGAGCCCCTCTGACTGACATGTTGATTTTCTGTCAGTAAGGGTGATATAATTAATGTGACCTTTTGATAAGGTGGGAGATATAGGGTGAGACAAGTGCTCTCAGGAGAGCTATTAGCAGCTTCTAAGCAATTTGCTAATAGTAGAGCTACCTTTATTAAAATCATACAGTTAAGATAATTGACAACCATAATAATGAGTATGTACAGGGAAAAGAGTAAAGTAAAGTAAAACTGTTAATTACTTAAAAATCGGTGAACTTTCTGTGCTAAGTAAACTGTGATTTTTGGGAACTCTGTCTTCATAATACAATGAATAATAAGCCTGCAAATAGCTGTGAATCTATCCTGTCTGTAAAATTAGATAGTTTTATTTCTACTGTCAGATCTCATTTTTGCTAAAATATTTTTTTTAACTTCTGTCAACTTCAACTCTGGATAAAATGATATTTATTTGTAATGGAGACATGACAAGTTCATACTAATGCATAGCTCTCCTTACATTACTTTTTAAAATCCCTTCTTATAATTGATGTCTAAAATGTCTGCCACCTGATATATGTGAAGTGGGTTCACTGTGCATTAGTTACCAATTTATCTGAGTTCAGTGAGAGAGAATACCCACACACAAGGTACATTATGCAGCGAGGAAAACAGAAGACTATAATTCAGTGGGAGCCTGTCTCTCAAGGCTCAGGAAAGCTGCCCAGAGAGGACTGAATCTCATTGGTGTGTGCCCCAGTTGCATCACAGCTGAGAGGGCCCTAGACTGTTAAACCCTGGGGATTTTATGACACACTGGACTAAATAATTGAAGGACATCATGTTTCTAGAATAGAGCCTGGGCCGTTCTAACCAATTCCTCCCTTCCCTCAGGATGCTGCATTTCCAGCACATAGCAGTTATTCTTGAGAACTACACACAAGAGTCGGGAGAACTGGGTTATCTAAGGCCACTCAGAGAACTGTTCTGCAATATGAAAATGAGCAAAGACTAAAGAACTTACAAGTGTGCGTAAAAATTGTTTTTCCAAAAGTAAAAATATGTGACATAAAAATAGTTGAATGATGCTTTTTAAAGCTAGCAGAATTCAGCCATATGTCCACTAGAGATCATCAGAGGCTCTGGGCTCATACACAATCTCGTGTTTAATTTTTGTTTTAAGTTAATTATGATAATCTACAAACTCAATTTATGATGATTAATTGCAATAAGAGGATGACAAACCAGAGAAGTGCTGAAAAGATCAGAGTGAAACATTAATACTAATATGTTTATTATTTTAAAGTAAACACAGTTCTTGGTTCTTGAGTCACTATCCTGCCGGAGCCCACTCCTAATTCTCTGCAGTATACTGCCTCTTTTGCCTAATAAATCTCTCTCTCTCCTTAAATAAAATAAAACAAACATACTTCTTATGAAAGTTTACTTTTTGATAGTTCAGAAGATGAACTATCCACAACAACAATAATAACAGAGCTAATGTAACCCGTGTTACCTGATTATTTGGCTGAATATTCATTTTGAATGATCATCTTTGGCAATCCATAGCGTTTTGAATCCCAGCCATATCCACACCAAAGGTTTGGATGAACTTTGGATAACAAGGTTCTTTATTTTTATAGGTTGTAGTTATATTCTCATGAGGTTTTCCAGATAATAGAACAACTTTACTAGAACTATTGATCTCTTTCATATTGTATAGTAACAAGGCTACCTCATAATATTTATGAAGAACACCCTGGATGTAAATTGGTTACTGCATAGGAATTATTATTTTATATGACCAAAGTGGTAGCAAATATATATTTCACCAGTGAAGAAAATAATATCCCCTTAGTGGGATTCTTAACTGTGTAGAATTCAGAAAGTTATATTTAAAATTGAGAGTGAATCTAGAGATAGAACTATAAAGTATGTAGTAGAAAGAAGTTCTGGGGAATTATAATTTTCATGCAGTCAAAGGAAACTCTAGGATCTTCAGAAGCACCAAAGTATTTGAAAGCGATACTTAAGTGGAGCATAGGAATGGTGATGATGCAGGTTTTTTGCCTGACTGGTTGGTGAGCTGGGCACTCAATGGACGTTGCAGTACCCGAAGCTGCACTGCCAGGCCGGGATACATGTGGTGGCTGGGGACACAATAGCATCTGTATAGGGGAACTCGGGGATGCCAATAGCTGCCCAAGGAGTGTTACGTCTCTCTTAGTTCGGGAGTTGTGAATTGAGCCCTGATCAATGTTTACAGCTCTGCCAGTTCAGTGGGCCAGTGAACCAGCCACAAGAAGTGTTCGGTATTCTCAGTACTGCTGGTTCATTGAACCGGCAAGCCAGTCCTTGAGAAGTGTTACAGCTCCTTCAGCTGGATGGGTTGGAAAGTCAGATCCCCAAATAGTTCTTAAGCTCTTAGCTCCAGGGTCTAGAGTTTCCATTCTGGCATGTGCAGCTCATTTACTTCAGCAGTTCTTCTATATCAGCAGTTCGGGGTTCTTGTCTCACCCTCAGGAAGAATGAGGGACGTGAACATTGAAAGAGTGAGTAAGTAGGAATGTATTAGAAGATAGAAAAGTTCCTGGCAGTGGGGGTGGGGGGGGACCCAAAAAGAGGGTAGCGGACAATGCCACTGCAGTCAGGGGTTTATATTATCTTAAGAGTATGCTGATTTGCTGGTGGTAGCACCAATCAGAGAGAGGCACCATGATGTGGGATTGAAAATGAACCAATTGGGAGAGGATGGAAAAGAGCCAATCAAGAAGAAGCACTCAAAAGGGGACGTCTACAGACCTGGAAATAGGTGTTCTCACTCCGATCCATGGGGCTTGTAGCAGTTTTTACTGGAACCGTCCTAATCTGTCTCCCCAGTTTCTTACTTACTTCTCTCTCAGTAATGCTTAATATCCATCTTCTTTTAGAATGTTAAATTACACAGTGGAGGAATGTATGAGGGGTGAATTACAAAAACCCAAGAATTTATTTATTACAAAATTGTGTAATTATTCTTACATGTTTAAACTTCAGTCACCTTCAAAATACCGTTTGATGCAATAAACCTGTGGAGATGCTTTTTCCACTGCTCAAAACAATTTTTGAATTCATCAATTTTGATGCCTTTTAGTGCTTCTGCCATTTTTTGTTTAACCACTTCCACATCAATGAAATGTTTCCTTTTGAGGACTTTCTTCTGGGAAAACAAAAAATAGTCACTGGGCAAGATACTGTGGAAAGGGTGAGTGGGGAACAGGATTTATGCTGGTATATGTCAAAAACTGTTGACCACTCAGCATAGTGTGGACAAGTCCCCAAAGGGAAACATTTTGCCAGTGTGAAAGAGGTGAAGCACAAAATGGCAGAAACATTAAAAGGCATTAAATAATGAGTTTAAAATTGTTTTGAGTAGTGAAAACAGCATCTGTGTGGTTATATCAAGCGGATTGTACTTTGAAGGTGACTGAAGTTTAAATGTGTAAGAACAAACACAGATTTTTTAAAAATAAATTCTGGTTTCTTTTTTGGTCTCCCCTAGTATACAGTATATAGGGTATAGAGAGTAGTATATGGGTGTGTGTGTGTGTGTGTGTGTGTGTGTGTGCGCGCGCACCCAAAACAACAATTCTGTTGAACCTCTTTGAAAACAACAGGCTATATTATATTATAAATTAATCTACTTTCAATCCCTTCTCCCTATTTCTATGATAACCTAAAAAAAGAAAAGAAAAGAAAAAACAGTCTTGACAAACATCAGACAAGTTACCAATTGGTTCATCTCACAATTACATGAGGAAAAAAAATTTAGATTGTTATCATTATTTAACTTTACTCAATTCTTACTCAGAAAAAAAAAAGAGAAAGCTTTATCTGTCTAAAATGTTTGACAAAATATAACCAACAATTTTTAACTTCTCAACTACCCGAGGTTGTGATACAAGTAAAGACAACTGACTTGATCACTCACAAAAGGCTGAATGTGAGGAAGCCCATGGGACTTTAAAAAGTTATGGCATATTGTAGGAGATCTAAAAGACCATAATCATATGCAGGACTATGTGCATGTTCTAGTAAACACTCGATCTCTCACCCCCTGCTGCTTTTGAGGCTAAAAACAAGAAGGGAAGACTAAAGCAAGGTTGCAAACTACTATAGCTTTCAATCATTACATAAAAAGATAAAGTTTTTAGCAAATGGTGAAATGATTATTGGTTCAAAGTAGCTAAGTCTATTGTTTGTGTATTATTAGCTTATCTGGGGCTGCACACAACAAAAAATACAGACATTAAGCTCTTGGTCAAAGATAGTCACCAAACAAATGGTAGCAGCAGCAATCACAACACAAAAACAAAAACAACAATAAATCTGAAGGGGGATGACATTCAGAGTTTCCTACTTTATATTATTTGAAACATCCAGATTTTGACAGAATAGTATGATATATGTGATAAATTAGGAAAATATAGCCCATAGATAGTTACAAAAAATAAAAGTCAACAGAAAACATCCCTGAAGGATATCATATGTTGGACTTACCAAATATTTTAAATCAGTTATTAAAAATATGGTCTAAAAACTATACAGAGCCATGTCTAAAGAATTAAAATGAGGGGCACAGCCAGAAAGGCAGCTGCCACCTTGCCTGTCATGTACCACACATTTGTGGGGAGCCTGGTGCTAATTCATTTGTAAACCACCTGCTTCTGGGTTGGAGTGTCCTATATAGTAGAGCAGCACCCTCACTGCGGTCCATTGTAATTCAGCCACCAACAAGAAAAAAGGGGAAAAAAAAAGGATTAAAAAGAAGTCTAGCAGTAATGTTTCAACAAATAAAAAATATGAATGAAGAGATAAAATGTATAAGAAAAGAGACTCACATAGAAATTATAGAGTAAAAAAAGGAAAATAATTGAAATGCAAAATAATTATAGGGGCTGAACAATAGATTTAATCTAGTAGCAGAAGAAATTAGTAAATTTGTATATTGGTCAATGGAGATTATTCAATCTGAGGAATAATAATCACAATAAAAGAATTAAGAATTAAGGAAAATAAATAGTCTCAGAGACCTGTATGACACCACTACCAACACATGGTTAAATTGGAGAAAATGCAGCAAAAAAAACATATTTGAGAAATAATGACTAAAATCTTCTCAATTTTGATTAAAAATTTAATCCACACCTCCAAGAATCTCAGTGATCACCAAGTAAGATAAAGAGATCCATACATAGAAATATTATAGTTAAATTGCTAAAAGTCAAGAATAAAGAGAATCTCTAAAGCGTTTTGAGAAAAATGACTCATGATATACAAGTTAATCTCAGTTGGGCTCACAGCTACTTCTCTTATTTCATGAAGCCAGAAGTCAATTGGGTGTCATGTTAAAAATAATAATAATCAGGCAACCAAAATCTTATATCCAGTAAAATTACCCTTCAGAAATGAAGATTAATTTATGACAATTTTAGACCAGCAGAAAGAGAATGATTATCAATACCCAACATGCTTACAAAAAATATTAAGTGAGTTTTTCAGGAAGAATAAGAATATTAGATAGTAACTTGTAGTCACATAAGTAAATAAAGAACACTAGTAAATGTAATTACATTAGCAAATGAGAATATAAGATAAAAGTATTTTATTTGTAACCCTTCTCTTATGTAACTTGAAAATAAGAGAATTTTTTAAAAGTATGACATTGTCTTGATGGTCTTCAATTGTATAAATATGGGATTTTTATGGCAGTAGTAGAACAAAGGAAGGGGTAGAGAGGAGCAAAGTTTGTCTATACCATTGATATTAAATGAAAATTAATCCAAACCAGATAGTTTTGAATTAATATACTAATTTATTATACCCAGGGCAGCCACTAAGAAATTGAGTCACAAAAAGTTTTCTGACTTTACCCTATGTAATAGAACATATATGCCAAATAATAGAATTAGCTAAACCTACAGATCAGTATTCTAACATTTGCCCAATAGTAGTTCAATTCTTTTCACTTCATATTTTAGCTATGTACAAAGTGAAGGACAATATGGGCTGTTTTAAACATTTTTCTACCAATCTAAATCATTGACAAATTTTAACTTTTGTAGTGTTATATTTATAATCTGCTAATATTAGCAAATAATTTTAAAATTCTTATATTTATTTGCAAATATTCAATTAATATGGGGTCTGTGTAACATATTTTTGTTTACTTTTTGAAGAATATATAAGATGATTAGTAAATATTTTAGTCTTTCTTGTTTTCTATAACTTTTATTGCATATTCATTTATTTATCATTTACAATTTTGTTTTGGGAAGTAAATCACATCAAATGTCAGACAATTTCACTTTAAGAAATAATTTTCCGTTATGAAGATACAGATTATAATGAAGAGAGTCAAATATCTCAGGCTTTATGTGAAGTCTATTACTGATTTATCAGTTCATTATCTTCCTAATTTCCCCATTTATAAAACTGAGCCATCTGATTAACTCTCTGGTTCTATTTAAAGCATTGCCCATGTATGATGCATCAAAAGCATTTAGGAAATGCTAAGATTTTTTGATTGCTTTAATAAATTGTACCTGTGTGCTTCTTTCTGCTGAAGAAAATATAGTAAAATGGTGAATCCCAGCAACTGAAAACAGATGTCAAGATTACAGTAAGGAAATGCATTATGCTTTGGTTCTCTACTGTTTGACATTTGGTTATAATTTATGCAATCATTATTTCCCCACCCAAGAAAACAAAATTTTGTAGTTTTTTCTGAATTGTTTATAATTTAGAATTAATAGGTTCATGAAACTCAATTAAATCTAATAAAGAATTATTCGGCTTTATATTAGTCATCCAATAAGTATTTATATACATAGCATTTTTTTAAAGCATTGTGGAAAGAGTTGTATAAGGCAATATTTCTTTCTTCAACAAGACTATTATCTACTAATAAATTATTCATTAAGTAAATATCAATATTTTAGTCATTTAAAATAGTAATGATTTAGCTAATACCATGAACATTTGTATTCATCCGCCCGTTCATTCTTCATTCAAATACAAGACATTTATTATTCTCTTATGTTTCAGTAACTGCTATGTACTGATAGAAAAAGAATAAATATAATACAGTTCAATAATTTCAGGTCATTGAAGACCAGACAAGTAAATAACTTACAGCAAATGCAGCAAGTGAGCGTCAGGATACCTTAGAGGTAATTGCGTGTGTGTGTGTGTGTGTGTGTGTGTGTGTGTGTGTGTGTGTGTGTGAAAGAGAGAGAGAGAGAGAGAGAGAGAGAGAGAGAGAGAGAGAGAGAGAGAGAGAGTCAGTCTTTTGGTCAGGTATCAAAATTTGAAAACTGCACCAAAAGTTATTAGCTGTTTGACCTTCCCTAAAGGCTTAATTTCTACCCTTGGGTCGTTGTTCAATAAATGTCATCTAAAATTGCTTTAATGGTGACAAATAAGGTGTCTTGAGAGTAGAGGAAAAGGACTCCTTTGCTTGAAAGTACAGTGGAAGCTCCCTATGGAGGCTGGCATTTGAATTGACTTTTAAAGGATGAGTGTGTTTATTAGATCAAAAAGGGAAGAAAGGGCATTTCAAGCATGTGAAAATTCAGTTAAGTAGGCTACAAATATTTCTGTAACAAAGTATGAAGTGTGAGTGTAGAAAGTCATCAAAATTGAGTTAGGAAGGGTAACAATAATTTAAATCAAGAGGGGGTTTATGTAACATAGAAATGTCAACTTTATTGCAAAGTCATAGGAAGTCAGTTGAAATAATCAGTACTGTGAAAAATAAATATATTTACTTAACACAAGAGTTAGGATTGAGGGAGTGTGAAAAATTAGGAGGATATTACAAAAGATGGGAAATGATGGCTTCATGAATTTAGGTAGAAGAAATGAGATTAAAAAGTAGTGTAAGATTTCTATATGAAATTGTGACTTCAGGAGAATATAAGTATTGAGAATATAAGTATTTATGATTTTTAAAAGCTTATAATTCTTAATAACTTTCTACTTAAGAGCTATGCTTATGTTGTTCATATCAGCAATATATAAGGGACAAATTTGTCTGGAAAGGTTGTAAATTCTGACTTAAGTTAAAAGTTATTTTAAACGGTGTAAATAGAGATATGTCACCAAAATTAAGAATAGAATTAAACAGGCAATTAAAATTTAGGATGAAAGTTATGTAGGTAGCCACTGAAATCTGATATAAAGCAATGTTCTTTTACCTAGGACTTTTAGAGCAAAATAGTTGAGATATTCATATTAGTCTATGAAAGACCATGGATTCTATATGCCAGAAGGTAAGAATTCTTAAGAGAATCTAAAGTCATAAAAATTAAACCAGAAGAGTACCATTAATATCATAATAAACAAATGCTTCAAAAAAGCTGTAAAAATGTCAAATTATAAATAAAGATTAGAAAGAAGAATATTTAAAAGATGTTCTTTGTTGTTATTTAACTTGACAATTAGTTTAGGTATAGAACTAAAATGTAGTTGTTTAAAAAATATATGATATATAAAGTAGAGACAGGAAGAATATTTTATGATTTTTAGAGACTGTATCAGCATAGAGAAACACAAACCTATAGACAATTTGAAGTTGTCGAATTTGTATCTTTTTTTGTTTACATTATTGTTGTTATTGTATGTCATTGGCTGAACCATATTTAGGGATTAAGAGATACAGTCTGAAAGAAGAGTGATGCTGGCTATACAAAAGTGATGTGGGGAAAATTAATAGAGAAAGATCTTAATAAAGATAAGAAAATATAACATCTACAGAGTGGATAGAAGAATTAAATTGGTCCAGGGATGTTAGATACATTCATAACCTAATTAGCTACAGAAAAAAGACTATAGTCAGGAATCCTAGTTGCTTTAAGATAACATTTTGATTTTAAAAAACTGTAAGTTGATTCTCTAGAGAGGTGAATGCTACACACACGCACACACACACACACACACACACACACACACACACACATGCATACACACACACACAAAGGGACAAACATATCTGGGTTTATAGAAAATAGAAAATCATAAGTTGTGGAAGTGAGATTGAGCCCAATCTAAAGTAATGAAACTTTCAGAATAATAGAGCACTTATTTAGGAGAATAAAAAGATAACCGAATGCTATATTTGAGATGCCTGAAATGCCATGTTAAGAGTCTTGACTTCTTTCTTTTTTAATAAAATACAAACTTATTTAATATGCAGATATAAAAAGCAAGCCATTTGTTGCATAGTTACTGGAATGATACAATCACTCTCTAGTTAATTTTATTCAGCCATCATGTCAGCAATAGCGATAAAAACTGACATGTGTGAGAAAATTGCCATTATTGATTTGGCAAGATTTAGGCAATAATTGGTTTAATAAAAAAAGTAAAACAGCCGGGGTTCAGTGACTCAGCCTGTAATCCCGCGCTTTGGGAGGCTGAGGTGAGTGGATTGACTGAGCCCACGGGTTCAAGACCCGCCTGGGCAACTTGGCGAGACCTCATCTCTACAATAAATCAAAAAATCAGCAGGGCGTGGTAGCGCGCGCCTGTAATTCCGGCTACTCGGAAGGCTGAGGCGGAAGGATCGCTGGAGCCCAGCAGGTCGAGGCTGTGGTGACCGGGAGCGGCCACTGCACTCCAGTCTGGGCGACAGAGCGAGACTCCAACTAAAAAAAAAAAAAAAAAAAATTAAAACATAATATTAAGTAATGTTGCAAGCATGTACGTTTTTTATTTTACAAATAGGTCACGTGCTGAATCAAGAGAACAAAAGATAGACACAAATAATCATAGAATGTTAATGAAAATAAGAAAAGAAAAAAGAATAGAAGAAAGCAAATCCCACAGACATGTTTTGAAGCATTTATATTTTGTGCTAACTCTTCTGGACAACAAAGAGTCTAATTTTACTCATTTATCTCATTAGGAGCACGGTGTAATACTTTGCCATGTTGCCATTTCATTAGTATGAATAATTTATTATTTTAAATAACATGTTTATTTATGATGTATAATATTTAAAAATTTATAAATAATAGACATACATGAATTGAGATCCAATTACTTTTAAAATGACTTTCCTAAATGTTATCTAATGCATTATTAATGTATTGGCAGTCAATAATTTTAAGTAAATAGCTTTATAATTTTATTTTGTAATGAAAGTTCATATTTCAATTTTATATCCAATCTGTTTACAAATATTAAGAAATGAGTTATTCAGAAATAATAATGGGATGTCATAAATGTTTATATAAAATGACAGCAAAAAACTTTCAAAGTACAGTTTCAATTGGATTTTGATTAAAGGTAGTCTAAAACACATATTAGATTAAAGCACAGTTATTATATTAAGATTTTATTAGTATATTTCTATTGAAAGGCTGTGGCTTTTTGAATAAAATGAATTTTGCTACTTCTTGCTGTACATTTCAGTATACTTTGCAGATCAAATATATTATTGTACAAAGTTAAGTTTAAAAAATATGTTATTGATATTAAAAAGAATTGAAATGCAAAGAGAATTTATTATTAGAAAGCTATTAAGGAATAAAACATCAGTCTCATTTCAATTACATACCTAAAAATGTTTGTTTCAATAAATTTCACTCAATCATATTTTCTACTGATACCAATGAATAGAAATGTCAAGCAGGTGAAATAACAATAGAAATATAAGAGAAAAGGAATCAAATTCAATATAACGAGTTAGTGCAGTGGAAAAATTCTATTTTTATAAAACATTGTTTAATCTCTTCTTCAGAATAAAGCTGTCAATTGCTACTGTTCACGAGATCATTTTCCTGCAAACTTAACTTTTAGTTTATATCTCACTTACCTTCTCACATTTAAACATATTAAATTTTTTATTGAAAATCATTGTCCAAATGCTTTTATCAATCATCTAATGACATAAGAGATTCATGCCAAAGTAAATACTCCTGGACAAAAATCAACGAAATTATACAGTTTTACAATAAATATTTTAAGATATCTACGGTGAAGTTTCTAGTGCATATGTAAACAGTATGCACTGTATGCATATGTGAGTATACATACTGTATATACACATGCTCAGATTATACTTGTTTAAAATATAATATTTTAAGTCATGTTTTATATTCTTTTAGATAAAAAAGCTTACAATATGTTTCTTTTTACCTTAGAGATATTTATTATTGTAAAAGACAAAATGCAAAACATAACAAAAAAACTATCCGCTGTACCTGAAATTGAAACCATCACAGTAGATTTTTTTATCATTTTGCAAAAGAATGCAGGTTTCATATTGATTTTGTTTTTATTTTGAAAATATATGCAACAGAAAACTGCTTGAGTCTGTTATTAATTTTATGTTACTAATCTCTTTACTTGAAATTCTAGAAAATGGAGAAGTAAATGACCATTAATTAGAATTAGGAATGAAAAAGGTCTGGAAGCAAATGGAGAAAACTTCTATGTAATCTGTAAACAGGTGCTTCACAGTTAGTATTTGATGTTATACTCATAAGTTCACCTTTAACAAATACTTTCTAACCAAAAAAAAAAAAAAAACAGAAACAAAATGGACACCTGCCTTTCTCTACAATTTTATTTATATTAAATATGTTAGGTGATATGTTCAAATTAAATTTAGTGAAATTTTATGAACTAAGCAGATGTATGTATTGGTATTTTAAGAATTCAGCTTGTCATTCATTTTCTTTTTTTTGACCTCTTACTATATTTTAAATTCATCAAATCTTACTAAGATTGAAAGATTAAAGATAAATTCTGATGTATAATACAACCTATTTTAAAAACAAATTATTTCTTATGTTGTAATTCAAATTAAGTGAATGAATTATGATAAATAAGAATATGCATGTAAACATGTTATTTTCATTCAATAGTTTATTTCTAGGAAATTCTGATTGGATTAAATATTCAGAATCCAGGATATGTTTTTATCCTTCCATGGGGATAATGACAAATTGATATTGTAGTAACGTGGCATTATAATTATACATTTATTGTACACAAGAATGAATAAATGATTTATACTACAAGGTAACCATATTGCTTTACAATCAAAATGTTTAGAATTTTTAATAATAATTTTATGAAGAAAATATATTTGTTTATCTGAGTGAACACTAGATTAAACTTAAATGTATGTCAGAAATAGATTGATCAAAGATAATAAAATAGCTCTTTGTTTTATTATTTACCTCATGGATCATTTAATAAAAAATTAAATAAAATTTTGTAAACATTTTATAGTTTTATATTTTAAGGAACATGCATGAGTAATTCAGTTATTTGGTAGTTAAAAGTAAATTTTTGGCTTCTGTTCCTATACTGTTACAGGAAAGAAAAATTGTTAAATCGAAATTTTAATGTTACATATAGACTTTTTTTTTTTTTTTTTTGAGTTGGAGTCTCACTCTGTAGCCCAGACTAGAGTGCAGTGGCCGCTCCCGGCCACCGCAGCCTCGAGCTGCTGGGCTCCCACGATCCTTCCACCTCAGCCTTCCAAGTAGCCGGAACTACAGGCGCGCACTACCTCGCTCGGCTCATTTTTTGATTTATTGTAGAGATGAGGGCTCTCCAAGTTGCCCAGGTGGGTCTCGAACCTGCGGGCTCAGGCAATCCACTCAGCTCAGCCTCCCAAGGCACAGGATTACAGGCTGAGCCACCGAGCCCGGCTGCATATAGACTGTTTATCAACTGGACTGGTTGTTCTCTTCTTAAATATAGAAATATAGCTGATATGGATATAAAGTTTATTTTATGATTTGCATTTAATATACAGAAAATGTGCTTATAATTTTTCTTTCAAATAGATTGACTTCACTGGCAAATTTCCAGAAAGTCATATGGTTTAAGCTATTTATTTATCACCAATAAAACTAGAGCTAAGTTGGGCTCAGTGGCTCAGCCTGTAATCCCACGCTTTGGGAGGCTGAGGTGAGTGGATTGCCTGAGCCCGTGGGTTTGAGACCCTCCCGGGAAACTTGACGAGACCTCACCTCTACAATAAATAAAAAAAAATTAACTGGGCGTGGTGGTACATGCCTGTAGTTCCAGCTACGGAAGGCTGAGGTAGAAGGTCGCAGGAGCCCAGCAGGTCGAGGCTGCGGTGGCCAGGAGCGTGCCATTGCACTCCAGTCTGGGCGATGGAGTGAGACTCCAACTCAAAAAAAGAAAAAAAAGAAAAGAAAAAAAAAAAACTAGAGCTGAGTAGATATTTTGATTATATTTACTATATTGAGGCTTGAAACATTTATTTATTTATTTTTATTTTTTATATTTTATTTTAAAGATGTGAGGTACAATTCAGAATTATGTATACAAGTGGACATCACACTGGTAAAGTTTGGACCTCCCTTTGGTCACCACTTTGTCTAATTTTAGATCAGGTACTTTTATTAATTTTGCATTCTCCAACCACCTCCTCAGTATCTCACTACTGCCAATCCCTTTCTTATGGTATTATGGTTGATGTTCAGTGTCCAGTTGTGAGTGAGAACATATGATACTCTGTTCTTTGTTTCTGTGATAGATCACTGAGTATGATAGACTCTATATCCATTCAAGTTTCTGCAAAGTCCATATGTTTGTCCTTCTATATGACTGTGCAATATTCCATCGTGTATATGTACCACATTCTTTTATCCAGTCCAGTTTTGATGGGCAGCACGGTTGGTTTTATGTTTTTGCTATTGTGAATAGTGCTGCAATAAACATGTGTGTAGAGGTAACCTTTTTGTAGGATGATTTGAATTCCCTTGGGAATAATACCACTAGGGGGATTGCTGGATCATATGGAAGGTCAACTTCTAATTCCTTTAGAAATCATCAAACTGCTTTCCACAGAGGTTGAACTAGTTTGCATTCCCACAAGCAGTGCAGAAGTGTCCCCTTTCCTCTTCATCCTCGCCAGGATCTGTTGTTTTTCTTTTAAATTAAGATAGTCATTCTTACTGGGGTTAGGTAGTATCTCAATGTGGTTTTGATTTGCATTTCACTGATAATTAGTGAGGCTAAGTTCTTTTTATGTGTCCGTTGACTTCCCATCTCTATTTTCTTTTGAGCAATGTCTATTCACTTCTTTTGCCCACTTTTTAATGGGACTGTGTTTTTGTTGTTGTTGGTTTTCCCTTTAGGCACGTTTGAATTTCTTACAGACCCTGAATATTAGGCTTTGTCAAATATACAGTTTGCAAATATTTTTTCCTGCTCTTTTGATAGTTTCTTTTGTTTTGCAGAAGATTTTCAGTTTAATGAGGTCCCACTTGTCTGTCTTATCTCTAGTGGCATGGACATCAGGTTTTTGGATCAGGAATTGGTTGCCTACACTGATTGCTGTAAGGATGTCTTGCAATATTTCTAAGATTCTTAAAGTTTCATGTTTTACATTTAGGTCTTTGATCCATCTAAAGTTGATCTTTGTGTATGGTGATAGGTAGGGATCTTCTGCATGTGGTCAGTCAGTTTTCCCAACACTATTTACTGAATAGGTTCTCCTCTCCCCAGTGGTTGTTGGTGGAGTCTTTGTCAAAGATGAATTGGTTGAGAAATTGAGGTTTTGCTTCCAGAATCTCTATCCTGTTCTGTTAATCTGTACACCTGCTCTTGTACCAATAGCAGGCTGTTTTGACTATTGTAGCCTTACAGTAATGCTTAAAGTCTGGAAATGTAATACCTCCCAATTTGTTTCTCTTTTTAAGGATTGTTTTGGCTATTCATGTTCATTTATGTTTCCATATGAATTTTTGTATTGTCATTTCCAGTTCTGAGAAGAATGATGTTGATAATTTAATGAGTACTGTGTTGAATTTACAGATTGCCTTTGATAGGATGGGCATCTTAACAATGTTTAGATTAAGTAGCAATTATTTTATAAATCTACATTATCCTGTGTTGGTTGCGTATATGTTTAGAATGGATTTTTTTTTTCTTTCTTTCTTTCTTTTTTTTTTTTTTTGCTGGTGGATTGAGTCTATTATCATTATGTGGTGTCATTCTGTGCCCTTTTTAACTTTTGATGTCTTGAATTCTGCTTTGTCTGATTCAGAAAAACTACCCCTACTCTATTTTGTTTTCTATTCTCCAACATTGAGCCTCTTTGTGACCTTTGCAGTGAGATGCAATAGAGGCCACAGACTATTGGATCATGCTTCTTTATCTAGTTTTACACTCTATGCCTCTTCAGTGGTTCATTCCGTCCATTTAAGTTCAAGTTAATTAATGTAAAGTGAGAATTTATCCCTGTTAGAGGTCTCTTAGCAGGTTTATTTGCTTTGTTTTTACTTTTATATTTACATATAAGTGTATTTTTATTTCTTTTAATGATCTGTGCATTCTGTTAACTCTGCATTTGCCTGTACTTTTGTGATGTGTATGATCATGCTTTTGTTTTTGTGTTTCAACATCTCCTTAAGCATTTCCTAAAGGGATTGGATATTGGAGATATATTTTAATTCTCTGTCACTGATAAAGCTCACCTTGGTGTGGTAGGAAATTGTTGGATAGAATTGCTTACCTTTGAGAACATTACAAATGGGACCCCAGTCCCTTTTGGCTTGTAGTGTTTCTGTAGCTAAGTCTGGAGTAATTCTGATGTGTCTTCTTCAGTAGCTGGTCTGATTTTACTCTCTTGCGGCCTATAGGATTTTTTATTTTATGCTTACTTTGTGGAGGTAGATGACTATGTATCTTGGGGATGATTTTCTTATACATATATCATGCGTATTCCCTGAATCTCTTGCAATAAAATGGTCACCTCTGTAGCAAGATGAATAACCTCACAGATTGCTTGTTTTATGGTGTTCTCACTTTTCCTTTCTGCTTAAGGACTACCAATCAGGTGTACATTTGGCTTCTTGACATAGTTTGTCCCACATCTCTCAGAGATTTTGATCATTTTCTTGAGTCTTTTTTGTGTGTGTTTTTGACAGACTGGTTTAGTTCCATATTTTGGCCTTCAAGCGCTGAGAGTGTTTCCTCTGCTTGATTGATTCTGCTTTCTATGATTGTTAATGTGTTTTTAACTCTTTTAAGATGTACTTCATTTCCAGTATTTCAGAGTGGACCATTTTGAAATTGGCCAACTCCTCTTTTATTTCCTATACAAATTTGGTGACTTTTGACTCTAGTTTTTCATGGTTCTTTTTATTCCTTTTAGTCACCCAATCTCTGAGTTCTGTGAGTATCATTTGTGACAAGTAGTTCTTGTAGCTTCCATTTTTTGTGCACCAATAGTTGCTTTATTCTGCACTGTCACTTTAAGACTCTGAGGACTTCCTTTTTTATTTTTCTCTGAAACTAGTTAATGTTCCTCTGTTCTAGGATCCTTTCTGTCATGCTATGTAGATCATTCAGTGAGACAGAAAGGGGCGCTCATTGCTGCTCCATGCTCCACTTTGAAAAAGGCACCTCTGTTGCATGATTTTTATTGCTTTGAGTTCAGTTGCAAGTACTCTGTGGGGAATAGGTGTGGGGATGAACTCCATCTGTTGGTTTGCATTTGCAGCCCAGATAACTTCCCACTAGGAATGTCTTTGGGTGTCTTTTGTGTTGCTCCCTCCTCATTCAAGTTTGTGTTCAGCACTTTGAAAAGAGTGAGCTGCCTGCTATGATGGGATCTACCCTGTGGGCACATGGGACTGGAAAGTGATCCTTCCTGATCTGGGGGTGAGGATGACCATCAGATGTTGGTGGTGGGTGTCAGCAAAGTTTGATTTGCAGGCAAGATTTTCTGGCTTGGGAGCTGGCTGTGGGGCTGTGCTGGCAGAAGACATCTACTCATAAGCTGAATGAGTACAGATTTGTTCCCCATTCTGCTGGGGTTCTGTGCCCTAGCCTGCACTCCTCCAGTGAGACCAACAATTCACATGTGACTGGGGGTGGGTGGCAGGATCACTCAATTTCTCTCATGCACAGGATAGGGCTTCAGTTCCTATGTAAGCCTGGCATAGGGCAAGGGATGGTTTGCCTGATAGTCAACTCCTGCTGTCATGGCACTCTGCTTTCTGATCTAGGAAATTTCACCACACTTTAATAAGATACTCCTCTGCAAACAAGCCAGAAAATACAGTAAGACAGTATCACATTGACCATAACCCAAGAAGTTGGCCATACATGAGGGGGAATCTCTCTTCCCAATGTAGTAATCTATAATCACTGATGACTGGCTCATCCCATCACAGAACAGAATCCAAAAGCATGAAATTATGTTAGAAAATGTTCAACTTTGTTTAAGAAAGGGCTGTGAGTGAGCAAACAAATATCAAAAGTAGAAACAAGAAAAGTATTTTAGTTTGTAGCCTATAAAGGGGGGAAGGATGTAGAGTCCACAGTATTAGGAGAACTGTTTTTTAACTATTTTCAACATTTATAAACAGAAAATAATGATGCATGATATCCCATTTTTTCCTATGAAGAAAAGAGAAACAAATAGTAAGATAAGTTGGAACACATATTATTTTGATATAGCTAAACCAATTATATAGAAGGAATAAACTACTGGGAAGAAAGTGTTATATTTTAAATGCAGTCATAGAGAAAATTGTCCCTAAATTGAGTTAAGAGTAAACTGTTTGTTAGAATTTATCCTAAATTATTTTCTCATGTTTCATGCTAGGAAGGAAATCCTATCAAAGTTAGAATAATCCCAATTTTATAGTTCTCTTGTCTTCCTTCTATTTCTTTCACAAAAACATTTATTCTAAAATTATTTTGTCTAACAGTGATTTTTTTGGGGGGGGGGAACTAACTCCAGCTCAAAGGATATCCTTAGTAAATGTTATTTACTCAGATAGAAAAAGAAAGACAATGATCAGATAAATAATTTTTTTTGGAAAAATGGATAAGTGAATAATACAGTGTCAGGTGGAAGATGTTTTAAAACATAAATTCTTTTACATGTCTCATTCTACAAAACATACACTTTAATTGCTACTGATTGCCACAGTTATAATAGTCAAAATTCAAATAGAAAAAGACATTGATTTTGATGTCATGACCATTATATAGCTGTAAACTTATAATGGTTTTAGATTTTTAAATTGTACCACAAGATATTGATTTTTTTATACTAATGAAACTTTGAAACTAGTCATTTGATATGGTTAAGTCTAAAAGAAGATCTTGATGTATTTTCCCAGGTGCAAGTATATGATGGGAGTGGATGGTAGTTGCTCTTTTTATTGTACATAATATATACATATATTGTTTATATTTATACATATATGCATATATATTCATCTTTAAATATATTAGCCAATTTAAATATATGCTCATGATAAAAATGTTGACATTGAATTTCAAGTATAATTAATTACACTTGTCCTATAACTAATACTATGCACATGATTTGACCAATTGTTGTTTCTTTACCAGGTCAAAAAAAAAAAGCAGGTAAGAAGGTAAAATAGTCTATAAAGGAAAAGTTACTAAGAAGCAAAAGCCATACATATATGATATATCTCCTGTATAATTAATAGGTCAGAGTTGATATTCTAAGATAAGGCTCATACCATGTACTTAAAAAATATATGCATCTAAAATTACAACTGAATACAATTTTCAGTTTCTAAGGTAAATTGCTTTACTGCATTAGCAAACTATCACTACATATGAACAAGCTAATTACTACTTCAAGAATCTATGGAATGGATACTGAAGTGCACATGACATTGGTAAGAAGAGGATAGCTAGCAATTAAATAATTACTCAAAAATGAGCTAATTACTTTATATTACATTTTCCAAGAAGCCCATTATAAGAACTTTTTTTTGTTTTTCTTCAGAAAAAAAATTGTGTAATCCTTTTCAATTTCCCAGCTGGTTCATTTCCAATTATTTTCAGTGATAAGTATGTCCTCAATTAAAATTGATTATCCTCAAATTCTAAGGTTAGAAATGTTTATTATTGGCATATATTTTAGCTAGTCATTATATTTAAAGTTAGAAGACTATATAGGTATATATGCATGTGAGTAAATATATGTGAATATGAATATATGTATGGAATTATTTGTGAGTTAAGAATTCTTGCTTTAGATTTACACAAAAACCTTTTAAATTAGCATTCAAGCCGTATGATGTAAATATTACCTGTAACAGGGATTAGAAATATTGCACTATTTGTAATAAATGTGAAATAAAAATGACTTCATAATATAGACATTTAGTATCTTTTGCATTATAGTATTTTGAGGAATGTTTTGAAGAAGTACAACAATCACTATGTAAAAATTGCTAAGCCAGATTGTGTCAAGTTGTTTAAAGAACAGATGTGCAGTTTTCATGATTCATCCAAGAGTAGAAAGCACATCATTGATTTTAGAGTGAATACACTAAAATGATTATAAATATGTCAAAATTTTGTTTTATTGACCGAGTTTTTTTTTTTCAAGAGGTGTGGTACAAATTCATGATGTCTTTAGCTACACAAGTTTTGTGCACTTTTTATTTGCATTTGAAAAAAATTATATCATGATTTATTTCTCACCAAAGTAAAAGTCTAAAATTTGCTTTTCTAGTCTTTTGTTCTACTAAAATATTTTGCAGTGGTTCTGTCTTTCCAGTTCTAAATATGGGACTCTCTTATAGAAAATAGCACAGGCAGCACATTTTTATACGTATCTATGTTTGGCAAGATTGATGGCAGAATCAAGAGGACTTCAGGTCCAGATATGAATCAGGTTTCTGGCATCCAGTGCCTGCATCAGCACTGTATGCTGTGGTGACTCCACCCCATCCCGTCAGTTGTATGGTCCACACTAGAACATTCCCATGTGGGAATGTGTGGCCATGTAATATAGAACTGTGTATGACTTCATGACCACTCAAACATCCAAATATTTTTCAGTAAATTCCATTTGTACTTCAATTAGAGAGTTTCTTTTTTCTTTTTAAAATTTCAGCAAATAATCTTTAATCTTAAAAAAAAATGATGCCAAGTATAGTTACAGGCAATGGAACCTCCAGGAAATAAAAACTCAGGGCTAGTCTTGCCCGATTGTATTACCAAGATGGAAGGATTCAGCTTATATTAAAGGATGTGATCCTGACTGTCCTTGGCAGACAGTAACAACTTTGGACACTGATATAATCCATCTATGCTTATGGTTTCTAAAGATATGACATGACATGAGGGATACATCCACTGTAGGGTAGGCTGATTTCTTCTACTTCTTCTGTAGCATTAGAGAAATATAATCACTGCATTTTCTAATTTTTCAACTCGTGATTATCAGATAATCAGCAGTTTTCTATGGTTGTGCTAAAATAATTTTTCTGTAAGTCACCACAGAACCAAAGTAGCCAAAATCAGATTCAAAATGGCTGAATTATAATGTTCAGCTTCACTTTTTTTTTTATTTGAAATTCAAGGAATTATTGTAAATATGTGAGGCCCTTATACTAAGAAGGGGACAATATGAGAGATATTGCACATTCAGAACATAACCAGTCCCCTAACCCCACTGAATTTCTGTTGCTAGCATTCATTATCTTTCTTCTCTCTCTGGTGTGTCTGCTTTTGTCTGGCTTAAATGTCCTATAATATTTTATCTCAAGCAGGTGTTATGTTGGGCACATCTATATTTCTCAATCCTCACCCAAGTTTCATTTCATTGCCTACGGTTTTAAAACTAAATTCATTTCTGTTTACTTGGGAGGGGGTAAGGTGAAACAAATCTTGAATGAAACATGCATAACAAAAATATTGCAAGATTTTGCTAGAAGATACAACCCAAAATGTAGAGATTGTGTGTAGGAACAAATTCTGATAATTTTAGAGCTTTAAGAGCATAATGTAACCTGAGAACTGATATACATATTCATACCATAGATTTTGATTCAGTGAACTAACTAAGGATTTACAAATCTTCTCTGTAAAGGCCATTTAGTAAATAATTTAATCTTTACAAACTATTAATTCATGTGATAGCTACTCAACATTGCTATTGAGTAGCCAGAAAATAGTCATAGACAGTAGATAACACACCACTGACTAGAACTATGCTCCAATAAAACTTTATTTACAAAAACAGGTAGTGGACTGAGTTTAACATGCAAGTTGTAGTTTGCTGACCCTTTTGCTTTCTCATACATTACTGGCAATTATAAATGTATATGTGGTTGACTGAAATCTCTGCTGCAGAATAAACAAAAGCTAAATGAGTTTGAAATAACAAGTATTCCTTGAGAAGAAATTCAAAGACTTAGAGGGGATTGATCACAGATTCCCCAAATCTATCAAGCTAATGTTCAGAGTTCTACCGTGCATTGGTTTGCCTTTATATATAGTGAAATGATGAAGATAATTCAGACCTGAGCTATCACCAAGGTTTTTTACCAAGTTCTCAGATTTAAATTATTATACAGTCCTAAACTTTCTTGAATGATGCTTAAGACTGTTATCATTAAGAAGAAACATGTGAAAACATGACTAGTATATGTAGCAAATAGTCCTTCTGGTTTTCTTCATGACTGTCTATTGTCAATTGTCAGAGCATTTACACACAGGAGATTGGTAACTACTTAGAAAAGCTATTCATTAGTAGAAACATTCTCTAGTTAACACAAATATATGAAAACCCAGCAAGTCACTGTCAATCAATCACCATAGATGTTCACTAGAGTGCAGGTAATTAATATACATTTTAATCAAGGTCAACATAAGGTACATGAACTTGAATTCTGAACATTGTAGCTGCTTATGTATCCAGTTCCTGAATGTAAAGCTAGAATTGCTTTGCTCAGCAACTTAGAGAAACTCCACATTTTTTTTCTGAGTCATGATTAGGGAGAGTCCATTGAAGTCCTGGACTCTCTTTATACCAGAACAGTAAATCACATTTCCTCCTGAATGTCTCAGAAAATTGTACCAAATAGTGCCACTATCACTATATATGTGTAAGATGTATATAATTTGTTATAACTTTTATTTTGTCTGCACAAAGGACAGATTTATATAGTATTAGTAGATCCTTGTAAACATAGCTGCTCCTCAAAATATGTTTAGATATTTTAAAATGTGTTTTAATAGATATAACTTGAGCAAATATCCCTGGAAGCTGATATACAGTTATTGATCTAGATTCTGTTTTATTTAACTCTCAAATAATTGAAATCTTAAAAAGAATTTATTTTTCTTTTCTTTTCTATTTTTTTTTTTTTTTGAGTTGGAGTCTCTCTCTGTCACCCAGACTGGAGTGAAGTGGCCACTCCCGGCCACCACAGCCTCTACCTGCTGGGTTCTGGCTATCCTTCTACCTCAGCCTTCCGAGTAGCCGGAATTACAGGCATGCGCTACCACACCCGGTTGATTTTTTTTTTTTTTTTAATTGTAGAGATGAGGTTTCGCTGCCCAGGAGGGTCTCGAACCCACGAGCTCAGGCAATCCACTCACCTCAGCCTCCCAGAGGTGCAGGATTACAGGCTGAGCCACCGAGCCCGGCTAAGAATTTATTTTTCTATGACAAGAACATTGATAGCTTTTGGCCACATAATGGCCACCATGCATAAATTGTAAGGTACCTTGTAAGTTTTGTGTGCCTGGAATTAAATATTTTTTTATTATGTTGAATACCATGATCACCTATAACTGTGATTATATTATTCTAATAAAAAAATTAAAGTAACATAGTAAGTGCAGTATATATGTTGGTAAACTCTACATAAGATAGAAACTGACAGATATATTACACTTTTGAATTTCTGAGTGTCCCGGCTCTGGGTATTTTAAAGAACCACTCCAGATAAATGGTAGCTTATGGCTTCCTATGTCAAAAACAACAAGAAAAGGCCAGTGCTTAATAAACTTATTTGGATATGGGAAACAACAAAAATCACATTGGAATGTGCAGTTCTGATCTGCTTCCTAGAGTGAGCTCCAAAGTGAAAGAAGTTAATCCAATAAAGCTATAGATCATGTGAATAGTTATATAATCTTGCCCAAGTGATTCAGATCTAAGAAAACTTGAAGTTTTTGCTATAAATTGCAATGTTGTAAAAAATTGTTTTCATGGAGTTTATATTCTAATGAGGCAGATATACAAAATGTTAATTTATTTACAGTTTATTGATTGTCATTTATAATGCACTATGGATTTCTCATATTTTATTCTATTTGTTGTTTTCTCTCTGGAGATTAGAATATATGCTTCATGACCTTGGAGTTTTGCATCTTTTTTTAAAAATGTTTTATTGCTACATCCCCAGAGTCTGGCCCATAGTAAGTACTCACAATTTAGTTGTTCAAAGAATTGTATTATAAGTGCTATAAATAAAATTTTAAAAGGTCAAGAATTAAGAGGAAAGGGAATTCCATGGGGTCGGGACAAGGAAATCATATTAGCATTTGTTTAGGGAAGAATTCTAGCAAAAAATAATCTTTAACAGATCTCTGGATATAGTGAGAAAGAGAGTCAAGAAAAGGTTGAGAATAAATTACTCTAGTCAGAAACTATATGAATATAGAAGTTCCTGAGGTAATATGAGCTTCATGTATTAGAGAAAAACCAGAAAATTCAAATTACTTGGTGAGATAAAGTAAGGAGTGGTAGGCAGAAACTAGGTCACATAATGTTTTTAGACATAGTGAGGATTTGAAGTTACTGTTCTCACACTAGATTTTTAAATAAGAAATTTATGTGATCAGATTTACATTTTTAAAAGATATATCTGACTTCATAGAGAATAGACTTGAAAGAGTATTAGTAATGGCTAGAGTACCAATTAAGATAAGTGATAACAGCCCAATAAAGAGATGACAATGGTTTAAGTCAGATTAGTATTGGAGATAGCAGTGGGCTAAGGTGGATACTGTAGTCATCATGGTAGTAGACTTGAACAGGGTAGTTATGACTGTGTTCACAGTAGCAGTGATAGTGCTGGTGGTAGTGTGGGTAATGGTCATAGGAGTAGTGGTGGTAATGGTGTTTTATTTTTTTTTTCTTTCTCTTTTTGGAAATAGGGCTACATGCCTACTAGGATGACTAGAAATATTCAGTGAGCTGAAATATAAAACATAAAATGATTTAAAAGGTACCAGAGTCAAGTAACACAATAAATGGTGACTGAACATATTTTGTTTCCACAACTACCAACCTAAATTACCTGTTCCACCTTTGAACTCTGTAGGATATGACCAGTGATACCAAGCAAATTTCTCTTCTCCAGTAATAATGAATCATCATACATCTTCCATTGAACATATTTTATTCTTTTCTGAACGTTACACTTTAAATGAGTAATTAACCTTGCTGAGACAGTCAAGTATCTCATCTTCAATTGTTTGATTAATGTGTATCTTTCACAGTACATTTAATATCTCCTATGACTTTTGAAGTTTTCTTCATCATTAAAGTAAAAAAGAATAACATTTTATGAATAATTGCCTTCTTCAATCATCAAACATTTGATAATTCATGAAGTTATGAAAATAAATAACCAAAATATTTTGAATACTATAAGAAATGCCCATATAATGTAATATAGGACACTATGTCTGTATTTACATAGGTAAATTTTATAATTTTGTGATTAGTGAAAAATATGTACAACCGTATTCTCTAAAGTGAGAAACTTAAAAATTTCAACAAATATTACCGTACCATCTTTAACACTGCAAAAACAACACCACTCCTCAAATAATATCTCACAAGTATTTTAATTTTTCCCCTTAATTTTTTCACAACACTTCTATCATATTTAAGTTACAGTGTTTACTTTTTTCTCTTAGTTTTCCTCTTGGGTCAAAACTATAAAAGGGAAAATAGAAAAAGCTGCCAAACACTTTTGTACAATTGCAGATATTTTCATCATCTTAGTCATTGGTGAAAAATTGTTACACATTATACATACATACATAATCGATACATGCATAATGTGACTTTGTTAGTATTAATAAAACCACTGTGTGTTGTTTATATCGAGGGAATATGTGATAGTATATGTATTTTCTTCAATGAAAGAAAATTATCAGATTCCTTCATTTTGACGGGGAGAACATTCTGAAATAAATGAACGAAGTAGACATATAAGTCAAGTTTATCTCAAGTAAATTTAAAGTTGAAGCAATTAATCAATAATGAGATAATGGAATTTTTGATGAGTCTTGGTGCTGATATGGATTTTGTCATGTTAATGTCATCATACATAACTGGGAACATCTGCCATCTGCCTTATTCTATATGGTTATGTGGAACTTCATATATCTATATAATAACACAGTAAGTCTTGTTACTTAGAAGATCTTGTCTACCGTCAAGTGAATGCTCCAAGACAGTGAATGATTGGTGAGACTTAGTTAATCTCTGTATATGATTTATAATCCTGTCTAGCATTGTTACACAATATCCCTAGAAATGTAATATGAAAGAAATGTAGTAACATTTCATT
This sequence comes from Carlito syrichta, assembly GCF_000164805.1. Classification (NCBI taxonomy): domain Eukaryota; kingdom Metazoa; phylum Chordata; class Mammalia; order Primates; family Tarsiidae; genus Carlito; species Carlito syrichta. The sequence goes on along the minus strand of NW_007245824.1, from coordinate 792,593 downwards.
TTAACTTTTTGTACAGTTCTTGGTGTAAAGATTTTATAGTATAATTTCCTTATTTTAATATAGGCTTGCAAGTATATTGTAGCCCTACAATAATGAAACAGTTTCACAAAAAAAAAAAAAACAAACTCTGACATATGTGAAAAAAATATAGCATCATTTTAAGGACAAGACATTGGAGTTATGCAAACCTGAATTCAAACTCTGATTCAGCAAGTTAAGAACTCTTGACCTTGGTTAAATTATGTGATCTCAGACTCAGTGTCTTCAATCAAAAAGGTGTCATAAGGTTTTTTTGAGAAAACAAATATATAATGTGTTCAATTTGGAAAACAACATGTAGTAAATAATTTGATAAACTGTTGTCACTATCACTACTTCAATACCATAAAGGTTTACTTCATAACCGAGCAAATTTTATGTGATTTATTTTTAAAAAAGAAAACATTTTGCATAAAATTACATTTATGCACAAAATTTTATAATGTAAATATTACCTGTTTTTCTTAAATGTTGAATTAGTATTGAATTCGATGAACATACAAAAAGGAGATGGGAAAAATACAATCAGTTATACATATTTTAAAAAATACGTTGACTTACTATTTGGGAAAACTACCTATATATTGTTTTAAAATTATCTATTGATAGGCTAAATCCAGTTTTTCTTGTCTCTCCAATACACAAACTGTATGTCATTAGTTGCTTGCACAGTGCATAAATAATTGTTATTTCTATTTGGGGCAATTCACTTTAAGGTTTCTTTGGTTTATCTTACTTGGAGACAAAATATGTTTTATGTTTTGTCTCTCTTCAAAACCTACTCAACATAGATATTGCATAATTAACTTGTAAAAAAATCAAAATATTTTTTATATTATTTTATTATAATTGAATCTTTGTTCCAGATGTTTCCAGAACTAAAAACCTTTAATTCATTTTCTCCAATTTTTTGCAATTCTTTTGTCTGATTCTATCCTGCACATATTTATGAAGAAGAGGAAATCATTATATTTAGTAAATAATTTGGAACATGGGTTATGACTTACTTTTCCAATCACACTCGCAATTTGATGTGAAAACAGGAGAGAACTCCAGCCTAGACAAATGCAGACACAGTTCATCTGTGTTCAGATATTACAAGAAGAGACCTGTGCTGGTGGGGAAGGAGTTCAACACAGTACCATAAAATTGAGCGATTTAATCCAAAGAAGAAACAAAATACACTACAATATCAGCAATTTACAAATGGAAACGGTCTTAAGCACACTGACCTTAATAGAATGAGTCATAGTCCCAGAGTCTCCAAAGTGACTATGTTTTACTTTTGCCCAAATAAGTGTTCCAACTATTTGGCAATATTTTTCTTAAAAATAAAATTGTAATTGTGGATTAGGGACTTCTTATTATCAATACTTATTCTGAAATTTGGGCATAAAACTGTATGCCTATATAAAATTTTGTTTATTAATTTTATTATTTAAAAAATTATATCAATAAATAGAGGATTTATGATTTATTCACGAATAAAATGGTTAATAGAATAACTGTCAATTAATTTTCCTAATTTTACTCATTCTGCACTTAAATAGATGATTATTTAAATATTACTGTTAATCTAGAAATCATATATTTTGCTTTATGGGAAGTAAAACAGCCAATAATGGTAAAAGTTATATATAAAGCAATATATAGAAATATATTTGTTAGCTATTGTTTCTTACTACTTTGAGATATTATTCTTTCACTCTTTATTCTATATTGTGAAATATCAGAGGGAGAAATTAGCACACACATGTAAAGAGAAAATGAGAAAGAGAAAGAGAAGAAAAGATCAATTAGCAGAAAGACAGAGAGAGCAGAAGCTGGGTATGTCAGTCAATGTATCAATATATTTAAATAAGCCGGGCTCGGTGGCTCAGCCTGTAATTCCCCAAGCTTTGGGAGAATGAGGTGAATGGATTGCCTGAGCCCGCGGGTTCGAGACCCACCTGGGCAACTTGACGAGACCTCATCTCTACAATAAATAAAAAAAATTAGCCGGGTGTGGTAGCACGCGCCTGTGGTTCCAGCTAGTTGGAAGGCTGAGGCAGAAGGATCGCAGGAACCCAGCAGGTAGAGGCTGCAGTGGCCGGGAGCATGCCACTGTACTCCAGTCTGGGCGACAGAGTGAGACTCCAACTCAAAAAA